>NW_027467740.1:515000-555000 GCF_046742065.1 Oratosquilla oratoria
AAGGTAATGCACATAGGTAAAAATAACAGTAAGTATGATTACAAGTTATTTGGAAATTCGTTAACCAAAGTGGATAGTGAAAAAGATCTCGGCGTAATTATCAGTAACGACCTCAAATCATCTATGCAGTGTATTTCAGCCTCTGAGAAAGCAAATAAGATTCTAGGACTGATTGCGCGATCTTTTGATTTCAAAAGTCCATCACTCATTAACAAGCTATATAAATCGTTAGTTCGTCCACATTTGGAATATGCTGTTTCCGTATGGTCACCGAATCTCATTAAAGATATTGATAGACTGGAAAATGTACAACGGCGAGCAACGAAACTGATTCCAAATATCAAAAATAAATCATTCGAAAATCGACTAAAACATATGAATCTGTTTTCCCTAAAAAAGCATAGACTCAGAGGTGACTTGATACAGGTCTTTAAAATTCTAAAGGGAATTGACAACATCAAAAGTGACAAAATTTTCACATTGAATGAGAATCAGACAAGAAACAATGGTCTCAAACTGTCCGGAAATAGATTCAGTTTGGAAGTAGGTAATAACAACTTTGCCAACCGTGTAGTTAATGAATGGAATAAACTTCCTGCACAGGTAGTGCAATGTAGTTCAGTTCGAAGCTTTAAAAATCATTTAGATAAACACCTAAGCAAGATGCTGTAATGATTATAATTTATTTTATATTATTTGTTTTTGTTTTGTTATAATTTGTCTGTTTGATTTTCATTTATTGTTAGTTATATGTCAATTTATTATTATTTACTATTTACCTGTTTGTTTATTATTTAACTATACCTATGCATTTATTTATGTATTCTATTTGTTATTTACTTTATTATAGTTTTTTATTCATTATTTTATTATTATTATGATTTTTTTCACATCCGACCTAGATATGGACCAAAAGGTCTCCTGTCGGCATGCTCCGCCTTTGTAATCCTTTGTAATATATATATATATATATATATATATATATATATATATATATATATGTATGTATATATATATATATATAAATTTATATATATTAATTATATATATATTTAAAATCCATGGGTATGTCATCGTCATCAAAGGGTCAAGTCAAACAACAAACCTATGTCAGTCCACGAGCAGTCTCATTCATTTTCCAAAGTGAGGTCAATACCCTGAGTTCAGGATTAGCTCTGCAATATAATACTGCATATACAGATTCACGTTTTAGTGATATTGTGTACCTGCTTATAATTGGAGGGATTGCGTTATCAGAAATGAATGGTAGAAATCCTAGTTTACTGCCTAGAATATCTAGGGGCACACATGTAAAACCAAACAAACTTCTATGTTTATAGTAATTTCATTTTATGATATACTATTATATCAAAGGTATTTCAAGATTACTAGCAAATGTTAGTTTACTGTCTAGAATTTATCGTACTGTCCATGTAAAATTAAACCAAATCTTTATTCATGTAGGAGTGAAATATTTATAATCATTATAATCAAATATGCATTCAACTGCAGAACTGATATAAAAATGTGTATAATGTATTATGACATCTTAATATTCATTCATATACTAAAATTGGCTTGTTTGTCACATAGAAGGATAATTCTAATTTTCATCAAAACATATGTCAAATATATGTTACTATAGCATGCATTTGATTTAGTTTCATAAACCACACATTACTATAGTTTTTTTTATTTACATTATTATAGTTTTTTTTTACATTCTTATAGTTTTTTTTATTCACATTATTATAGTTTTTTATGATTTTTTTTCGCGTCCGACCTAGATATGGACCAAAAGGTCTCCTGTCGGCATGCTCCGCCTTTGTAATCCTTTGTAAAGCGATACCTCTGAAGCTATGTATTAACTTTGTATACTACTTAAGCTTTCAACAAAGGATGTCACCTTTGACCTGATTTTTCCAGAATGTGTAACGGCATCCAAATGACTTATTACCAATAGGAGCATTCAATCAGTTATCTCAAATTATCATGTAATGAAGAATATATATACGTAAGACATTTCTAGAACATTTTGAACAAAATTTTACTTATGGTGAACTACGAAAAAGCTTACTGGAGTATCATGATGTAAATAGATCTGTATAAAGTAAATGGCCATATCGTTTATGTTAGGGCAAAATGACTGGAACTGTCTATATTGACCATCTTTATACATAATTCGTACATACAATTACAAATGACATGCAATACATCTTATCTCAATGATCCCATGATCACGACATGTATTGCACCAAACCAGTCTCAAAATTCCTCTAAAGGTCTCGACAGATAAGAAAGATAAGTGAAAGAGATGTGGAAAGCAAAGGAGGAAGGAGTAAACATGAGGGAGGCGGCCAAGGATGAGATGGATGGATGGGATAATGGGGGCATTGGGAAAGAGGGGAATGTCTGTTGAGGAAGAAAGGAAGATGACAGAAGATAGGGTTGAGTGGAAAATAGTTGAGTATGGATGATGCTGTAATGCATGGAAGGGAGTGGGTGGGGGATGGGGGGTGAGGGAGTATGTGTAAATATTTTGACGCAGTCCGAAAGTATTTCTCCCCGTCTTCTCTTTTCTGCATATGGGGACGGAGAGGAGGTTTAGCCGATCAAATGAAGCAGCCTTGCTGTGGATGTACTGTGCCTTGCTACATTCTTTCTGACCCAGGGCAGTGGGCGAGATGCAGGGATGACCCGTCATCCAGGAGTCAAGAAAAAAGAGAGGGAGGGGTGGTGGATGGGAGTGGAGTATGTGGGAATGATATGGGTGGGAGTGAATTTATGCCTTTGATTTTGGCTACCTCCCTTGTAAGGGGAAAAAGCCGTTAGTATATGTATGTATGATGATAATGATAATAATAACAGTAATAAGAACAGCAACGACTATAATACTAATAATAATAATAACAATAATAATAGTAATAATAATGATAATAATAACAATAGTAATAAGAAGTAATAATGATAGTAATAATAATAATAATGATAATGGTAATAATAATGATAAAAAACAATAGTAATAATGATAATTATAATAATATTATTAATGCTAATAATAATGATAATGATAATAATAAAAAGAAAATCATAATATTAATAATAATAATAGTAGTAATAATTATTATAATGAAAATGATAATGTTATTAATAATAATAATCTATCTATATACTTATAAAAGTCTGATAATCTTGTTTGTTATCATGCTTGCTTGCTTGAAAACGTCACCCAGCCAATCAGAAGAAGAAATATTACGTCACGACTGAGGACCAGCCAATCAGAAGAAGAGATATGACGTCACGACTGAGGGCCAGCCAACCAGAAGAAGAGATATGACTTCACGACTGAGGAGTAGCCAATCAGAACAGACATGACATCACATCAGCTCTGTGGGTCCTAAGGAACCCCAGCTCTGAGCGCGTGACGTCACGACTGCTCATTTTCCAATTTGCCAATTTCTTAATTTCCAATTTTCCAATTACATATTTTCTGACCATTAATATTTGAAATTTTCATATTCATTATCTAAAAGTATAGCCAACTCCTGAATTAGCATCTATGAGGCATAATGAGTATATTAGAATGTTACGTAGTGTTCCAAGCAACGACATGACGTCACAATATTCCGTTTACATATTTTCTGACCATTAATATCTAAAATTTTCATATAAGAACATAAAAACTTAAGAATAAAGGAGACTGCAAAAGACCATAAGGCCTACACTAGGCACCTCCGTATCCATCACCACCTGTCATCCCCATCCATAAAGTTGTCTAATCGTTTTTTAAAACAACTGATAGTTTCAGCGCTTACTACATGGTTACTAAGTTTATTCCATTCATCGACCACCCCATTAGTAAACTAATTCTTGCCTATTTCCTTCTTAAATCTAAATTTGTCCAGTTTATACCCATTACTGCGAGTCCTGCCCTGTTGTTTTATTATGATGACCTTGTTTGCATCACCCTTGTTATAGCCTTTGATCCACTTGAACACTTCTATTAGATCACCCCGCAATCTGCGTTTTTCCAGAGAGTGTAAGTTTAGGTGCCTAAGCCTCTCTTCGTAAGGCAAATTTCCGAGTCCTTGTATCATTTTGGTCATTCTTCTCTGTACTGATTCTAGTGAATTTATGTCCATTCTGTAGGACGGGGACCAAAACTGTACCGCATAGTCAAGGATGGGTCTAACTATCGCTAGATAGAGTTTAATAATTACCTCTGCACTTCTATTCGTTACCGTCCTAGCAATGAAGCCTAATGTCCTGTTAGCTTTATTTCTGGTGCTAATACACTGCTTCCTGGTTTTAAGGTCCAGACTCACCAGAACTCCCAAATCCCTCTCGCACTCAGATTTTTCTAAAAACATGTTATCTAAGTTGTACCTATTTTCGGGGTTGTGTAGCCCTACGTTTAACACGCTACACTTAGAGATATTGAAGTTCATTTGCCATTTCACCGACCATGTTAACAGTATTTAAAAGTATAGTCAACTCCTGAATTAGCATCTATGAGGCATTATGAGTTTATTCAAATATTACGAACCGTATGAATCATATGATGCCTAGTTTTCAAGGCAACGACGACATGACTTGACAATCTTCTGCATTTCACTTCTTATAACTAATAAAGTCACTGCCTTCGTCTACAGCTCTAAATTATACTCAATTTGATATAGAAACTTATTTTCCGTGATTTATACTATACGGTGACAGTGACATAGTATATCTATCATAAAGTTTGTATTTAAAAACGTTGCTACTCGCTCAAGTCCCATGGGACTCCTGAATGATAATGATAATGAGTGGGAGTGGGAGTGGGATTGGGAGTGGGATGACGGGACGTGACATAACATAAGCATAATTAAGGAGACTCTCTTTATCTGATTTCTTGAGAACGCCTGTATCCAGTTTACTTTCCTTCGAGAGAGCACGAGGACCACACACAACTCGTAAGTCTTAAGCTAATAGTAACCTGCTTTAAAAAGAGGAGCCATTTAAGATTCTATTTGACCCAACGCGTCACGGGTGGTCTAGTAATAAAAATAGGGAATAATAATAACAATAAAAATAAATAATAATTTCAATAATAATGATAATAATAACTGTAGGTACAACGGAGGTAAGAGGGCCTGATGTCAACAACAATGATTTATTGCGATTCTCCAACGCAATAAATTTTCTTCTTCATATATGATAAAGGCAAATTATATTATTCAGCTGAGGGCTTTTTTTTTATTTATTTCTATGATATTTTCTATAATTTCTATATATTTTCTATTAATTTTCTACTTGTTTATGTTGATATACATATGATTTTCTTTACTTTTCTTTCATATATTTAACTTTTTCTACTTTATTTCTTATTTTTCTTATATTTTTCTTATATTTTTATTACCTTTTCCTTATTCCAATTCCAATTTTTCTATATATATACATTTTATCATCATTATTGATGTTATAATTCTTTGTATTGGCTCTACCTATTTAGTCACCTCAGTAAATGTTCTCATAAACAAAATTTGGATATATTTTTCTTTCCATATATCCATATTGGTTATAATTATTTCTCCTGTAGTTTATTGAATTCTGATTTTGACCATTTCTGGCACTTGGATTTTGGTGTCGATAATTGTAGTGCCGGTAGATATGGCTTTCTTCCTCAATGCCTGGGACGTAGCAGAATGTAATGTCGTAGTAATTTGTTTTTCGTCCAATACTATTTCTGGTCGCAGGTGGCCTATTGTAATCAGTTGGTCTCGTGTTTGGTACCTGCCTTTGCCTGGTATTGGAGGTTCTGTGGTACTTATTGCAACTGTTGTCTTGGCACGGCCTTTGTTGGTAATTATTTTGGTATCTGTGTTTACGTTGATTGCCCTTTTTCTGGTCGGCTTTTTGGATTGGCTGTCCGCGAAGGTTTCTGCTTTCTTGAGTGTTCCTTCCCTAGGATTCAGCCATCTTCCTTTTCGCCTTTCTTTGGAGGGCAGAGTTGCTCAGAGACTCACTCCCGAACTCTTCTTGCTTAACTTGTGATAAATAAGCTTTGTATTTTCGAGTTCGTCTTTCTCTGTGGGTGAGAGTTTTGATTTCTGAATCTTGTTGACAAGTTTCCTCTTCTGTTTGATTTTCGATCGAAACCTTGTCATTTTGAGGTGAAGAAAGCGTAGACACATTTTTTTCTTCTATTGGTGGGTCTTTCTCTCGACCCTCAGAAGCTTCAGAATGTTGTTTAACATGTTCTTCGGAAACACTGGAGTTATTTTCAACGTCCATTGTCTCTTCTTGTTTCAAGAGTGAAGAAACCGTAGACACATTTTTATCTTCTATTGATGGGTCTTTCTCATGACCCTCAGAAGCTTCAGAATGTTGTTTAACGTAATCTTCGGAAACACTGGAGTTATATTCAACTTCCACAGTCTCTTCTTTTTTGTTATCATCGATCTTAACCAACAAAGGTAAACTCAAGACAGACTCTTCTTTGCACTCATCAGAAGGAATAACATCTACCGGTATTAAAGGCTCCTGGGTATTGTCTTGAAAGCCTTCTACGAATATCTTCTCTTTATCAGTATTTGACACCTTTTCGTCTTCTTGAAGAATCTTCTCTTCTTCGAGATGTATCTGCTTCTCTTTAGGTTTCTGGTTGGGTTTATAGTCTACCTTATTCTCATGTGGGCTGTCGATGAAACAAAGCCTTTCAAAATGTAAGAGTTCCAACTGCTTTTCGCCAGCTTCTTTTGAGGCTTTAATTCCGCAGCAGTTTAGTTTTTGGAAAGCCTCACGACACCACTGGGAAACTTTCTGGAGGGCTTTGCCAAAGCCCCGGACGATGATGTTCGAGCAGCCGGTCATTTCTAATGCGCTTGAAGATCCTGTGGACGATCTTCTTTTGTCTTTTCATTTGGCTGTCATCGTCAATCTGATGAACAGGTGAAATCAGTTTACGACATATGATTTCATGAAAGCTTTGCATACTTTTAGGTTAATGTACAACTCACTGTGTTGATTTTATTTCATTCAAGATCATCAATTTCTGGAAAATGGAGAGCATATTGGCTTTGACGGATCACATTATCCCAATCCCAAAGAATTAAGTTAATTGTAATAAAGGACATGCCTACTTATATTAGTGTACACATACTATAACATACATACAAATGATGTTTATATCACTCATGCACACATGTAGATCTTGTATCAAAGCAGGCACAAATTCTACAGCTATTGCGGATTCGCCAGATTTGAGTCAAAATATTTACTTCTGACTTCATAAGGTCCATGGTATTAAGGAAAAGTCCTCTTCGAAATTCATAAGCACATTATTTTATTTATTTATTTATTTATTTTTTCTACAGAAGAGGAAGATGTTACGCAGCCAAGGGGAAATATGACGCCCACCTGAAGGGGCCCTCTAGGGACCGAGACCCACTGACATATTCGTTTTCAAGAAGTGAAAGTAATTTCCAATACCAGAATGTACTAGTATTTGTTGTCCTGGATATCACTTGTGATTTTATTAATTGCCATGTCATTCTTAGATGTAAAGGCTGTATTATTATCATTATTATTATTATTATTATTATTATCATTATTAGTATTATCATATTATCATTATCAATGTTAACATCCTATAGCTATTGTAAGTTATCATATAATAACAATGATAATAATGAAGATAATAATATTAATAATAAAAATAATAATAATAATGCTAATATCAAAATAATAACAATGATAATAATAATGATAATAATAGTAATAACAATAATAATGATGATAATAATGATAATAATATTAACAATAATAATAATAAATACAACCATAACAACAACAACAATTATAATAATAATAATAATAATAAAAATAATATGATTAAGAATAATTATCATAATAACGTTAATGATGATAATGATAATAATAATAATATTAATAATAATATTAATAATAGAATAATGTCAATAATAATAATACTAATAATAATAATAATTATAACAATTACAATAATAATAATAATCATAATGATAATGGTAATAATAATGATAATAATAATAATAATAATAATCAATAATAATAATAAAAATTATAAGAATAATTATTATAATAATAATGATGTTATTGATGATGGTAATGATGATAATAATAACAATAATAATAACAATAACAATAATATCAATATTATTAATAAAGATATTAATAATAATAATAATAATGATAATAATAACAGAAATAATAATACATACTCGTACATACATACATACACCAAAATCTTTTTCCCCTTTACAAGGGAGGTAGGCAAATAACAAAGTCATAAAACCACTCCCATTCATTCCCCACATACTCCACTCCCATCCAGCCATTTCCCTCACTCTTATCTTGGCTCCTTCTGGATGATGGGTCATCCCTGCATCTCGCCCACTGCCCTGGGTCAAAAGCAATGTCGTAAGAAACAGCACATCCACGGCAAGGCCGTTTCATTAATTAAACATTCGAACCTACCCGTCTCTGTCCCCTCATGCAGAAATAGAGAAGACGCAAAGAAATCCATTCGGGCTGCGTCAATTTGCTTTTCAACACTCCCTCACCGCCCTTTCCCACCCACTCCCCCTCATGTATCATAGCATCATCCTTACACAACCATTCTCCATTCACCCCTACTCTTTTGTCTTCTCCTGTCCTTCCTCAACAGACATTATCCCTCATTCCCAATGCCGTTTTACCCCATCCATCCATCTAATCCTTAGTCGCCCCTCATGTTCACTCCTACCTCTGCCTTTCACACCTTTTTCACTAATCTTTCTTCGCTCACTCTTTCCATGTGTCCAAACCATCATTTAACTTTTTCATTAACCCCATCTCACAACTCTCTTTTCACACCCGTTTTCCACCTCAACTTCTCGTTTCTCATTCTATCCTAGTAACCCCTATCGTACTTCTCAGAGTAATAATGACACGTAATAATATTAATAATAATAATATAATAATAATAATAATAATAATAATAATAATAACATTAATAATAATGACAATAATGATGATAATTATAATATTAGTATTGATAATAACAGGAAATAATGATAACAATGATAGCTAATAGAAATAATAATAATAAAAACAATAATAATAATAATAATAATAATAATTATAATAATGATAATAATATTAGTAGTAGTAATAATAATAATACATACATACATATACCAAGGCTTTTTCCCCCTTACAAGGAAGGTAGCCAAAAAGGAAAAGGCATAAAATCATTCCCACCCATTCCATCCCTGAATACACTCCACACCCCTCAACCCTCCCTCCCATCTTAGCACCTCCTGGATGACGGGTCATCCCTGCACCTTGTCCACTGCCCTGGGTCAGAAGCAATGTCGCAAGACACAGCACATCCACAGCAAGGCCGCTTCATTAAATTGGCGATCCACCTCTCCGTCCCCCCATGCATAAAAGGAGAAGACAGGGAGAAATCCCTTCGGGCTGCGTCAAATTTTGCTCACATACTACCTCACCTCCATCCGCCCGCCCATTCTACCTCATGCATCACAACATCGTCCATATACAACCATTCTCCATTCACACATGTCTTCTGTCCTCTCTCGTCCTTCCTCAACATATATTCCCCTCTTCCCCAAAGCCCCCTTAACCCCATTCATCCACTACATCCTAGGACGTCCCCTCATGTTCACTCACTCCACATCTGCCTTCCATACCTCTTTTACTAGTCTTTCTTCACTCATTCTTTCCATGTGTCCAAACCATCCTAATACTCTTTCATCAACCCTATCTCCCAACTCCCTTTCCACCCCCGTCTTCTCCTCACCTCCTCATTTCTCACTCTATCTAGCCTAGTAACCCCCATCATACTTCTCAGACACCTCATCTCAAACACATTCAAATTCCTTCTCTCTTCCTCTCTTATATTCCATGTATCTGCCCCATACAGTGCTGTTGGCACAATCACTCCTTCATACAGTCTCCTCTTACCATCCATTCCCAAATGTCTATTCCGCATTACATTTTTTAATCCACCAAGGCATTTACTCGCTTCTCTCAATCTACATTCTACCTCCACCTTCACTCCACCTTTTCCTCCCACATTTGCACCCAAGTATCTAAAACTATCCACTTCATCCAGTCCCTCTCCCTTTATGCTCACTTCCAGTCTACTACCACTTTCTCCCCTTGTACATCTGATCACCTTACTTTTACCCACATTTATCTTTAGCTTTCTTCTATCACATACTCTCCCAAACTCTGTCACCAACTTCCTCAGTCCCTCCTCCGATCTTGCCACAAGCGCAGTGTCGTCAGAAAGAAACAGCTGGCAAATCCTCCCACTTTTCTCCATTTTCTTTAACCATCTCCAATCCCTGACCCACTACCCTTGCATTTACCTCTCGCACTACTCCATCCATGTATAATTTGAACAGCCAGGGCGACATAACGCATCCTTGACGAAGTACCACCCTTACCTCGAACCACTCACTCTCTCCATTTCTAATCCTGACACAAGCTCTCCTACTCTCATAAAAACTCTTGAAAGCTCCTAGAAGCTTTCCTCCTATCCCATATATCTGCATAACCTCCCACAGTGCCTTTCTGTCTACCCTATCGTAAGCTTTTTCCAGATCCATAAAAGCCCAAAAAACATCCTTCCCCTTTCCTATAGCTTTCTCACATATTTGTCTTACCAGAAATAATAATAATAATAATAATAATAATAATAATAACAATAATAATAATAATAATAACAATAACAATAGTAGTAGTAGTAGTAATAATAATAACAATATTAACAATAATAATAATAATATCAATAATAATAATAATGATAACCATAATAATAACATTAATAATTATAATAATAATAACATATAACATGGAACATAAGAGCAAGAGAGGAATAGTTTAAATGTGTTTCACATGAAATGCCTCAGAAATATGGCAGGGGTGAGAAAAGAGGAAGTGATGAGGAGAGGTGTAGAGGAAAGGAGTTGAGAGATAGGGCTGATGAAAGAGTATTGGGATGGTCTGGACACATGGAAAAAATGAGTGAAGAAAGATAAGATAAAGAGGTGTGGAAAGCAAAGGTGGAACGAGTGAACATGAGGGAGGCGACCAATGATGAGATAGATGGAGGGGATAAAGGGGGCATTGGGAAAGAGGGGAATGTCTGTTGAGGAAGAAAGGAAGATGACATAAGATAGGAGTGAGTGGAAAATAGTTGTGTATGGATGATGCTATAATGCATGGAAGGGAGTGGGTGGGGGATGGGGGGTGAGGGAGTGTGTAAGTATTTTGACGCAGTCCGAAGTTATTTCTCCCCGACTTCTCTTTTTCTGCATAAGGGGACGGAGAGGGGGTTTAGCTGATTTAATAAGGCGGCCTTCCTGTGGATGTACTGTGTCTTGCTACATTCTGACCAAGGGCAGTGGGCGAGATGCAGTGATGACCCGTCATCCAGGAGTCAAGAAAAAAGAGAGGGAGGGGTGGTGGATGGGAGTGGAGTATGTGGGGATGATATGGGTGGGAATGTATTTATGATTTTGATTTTGGCTACCTCCCTTGTAAGGGGAAAAAGCCTTTAGTATATGTATGTATGATGATAAGGATAATAATAACAGTAATAAGAACAGCAACGACTATAATATTAATAATAATAATAACAATGATAATTATAATAATAGTAATAATAACAATGGTAATAATAACAAGAGTAATAACAAGTAAAAATGATAATAATGATAATAATAATGATAATAATAATAATAATAATAAAAATAATGATAATAATAATTACAAAAATAATAATAATAGTAATAATGATAATAATAGTAATAATATCAATACCAATAATAATAATAATAATAATAATAATAATAATAATAATAATAATAATAATAATAATAATAAAAAGAAAATCATAATAATAATAATAATAATAGTTGTATTGATAATTATTATAATGAATATGATAATCTTAATAATAATAATAACCTATATACTTATAAAATTCTGATAATCTTGTTTGTCATCATGCTTGCTTGCTTGAAACAGTCACCCAGCCAATCAGAAGAAGAGATATTACGTCACGATTGAAGAACAGCCAATCAGAAGAGATATGACGTCATAATTGATGACCAGCATATGAGAAGAGATAAGAAGAGATATGACGTCACGACTGAGGACTAGCCAATCAGAATAGACATGATATCACGACATCAGCTCTATGGGTCCTAAGGAACCCCAGCTCTGAGCACGTGACGTCACGACTGCTAATTTTCCAATTTGCCAATTTTTCAATTTCCAATTTTCCGATTACATATTTTCTGACCATTAATATTTAGCAATTTTACATTCATTATCTAAAAGTATAGCCAACTGCTGAATTAGCATCTATGAGGCATAATGAGTACATTAGAATCTTACGTAGTGTTCCAAGCAACGACATGACGTCACAATTTTCCGATTACATTTTTTCTGACCATTAATATCAAAAAATTTCATATTCAGTATTTAAAAGTATAGTCAACTCCTGAATTAGCATCTATGAGGATTTTGAGTTTAGTAAAATATTACGAACCGTATGAATCATATGATAAGTAGTTTTCAAGGCAACGACAACATGACTTGACAATCTTCTGCATTTCACTTCTTATAACTAATCAAGTCACTGCCTTCGTCTAGAGCTCTAAATCATACTCAATTTGATATAGAAACTTATTTTCCGTGATTTATACTATACGGCGACATTTACATAGTATATCTATCATAAAGTTTATATTTAAAAACGTTGCTACTCGCTCAAGTCCCATGGCACTCCCTGAATGATAATGATAATGAGTGGGAGTGGGATTGGGAGTGGGATTGGGAGTGGGATGACGGGACATGACATAACATAAGCATAATTAAGGAGGCTCTCCTTATTTAATTTCTTGAAAACGCCTGTATCCAGTTTACTTTCCTTCGAGAGAGCACGAGGACCGCACACAACTTGTAAGTCTTAAGCTAATAGTAACCTGCTTTAAAAAGAGGAGCCATTTAAGATTTTATTTGACACAACGGGTCACGGGTGGTCTAGTATAACAATAACAATAATAATAACAATAATATCAAATAATAATTTCAATAATAATAATAATAATAACTGTAGGTGCAACGGAGTCAAGAGGGCCTGATGTCAACAAGAATAAAAGTGACAAGTGTCTGACAATTCATACGATTCCCCAACGCAATAATTTTTCTTCTTCATATATGATAAAGGCAAATTATATTATTCAGCTGAGGGCTTCCTTTATTTATTTCTATTATTTTTTCTATAATTTCTATATATTTTCTATTAATTTTCTACTTGTTTATGTTGATATACATATTTCTTATTTTTCTTATATTTTTATTATCTTTTCTTTATTCCAATTTCAATTTTTCTATATATATACATTTTATCATCATTATTGATGTTATAATTCTTTGTATTGGTTCTACCTATTTAGTCACCTCAGTAAATGTTCTCATAAACACAATTTGGATATATTTTTCTTGCCATATATCCATATTGGTTATAACTATTTCTCCTGTAGTTTATTGAATTCTGATTTTGACCATTTCTGGCACTTGGATTTTGGTGTCGATAATTGCAGTGCCAGTAGAGGTTCTCTTTTTCAATGCCTGGGACGTAGCAGAATGTATTGTCGTAGTAATTTGTTTTTCGTACAATATTATTTCTGGTCGCAGGTGGCCTATTGTACTCAGGTGGTCTCGTGTTTGGTACCTGCCTTTGCCTGGCATTGTAAGTTCTGTGGTACCCATTGCAACTGTTGTCTTGGCACGGCCTTTGTTGGTAATTATACTGGTATCTGTGTTTACGTTGATTGCCCCTTTTCTGGTCGGCTTTTCGGATTGGCTGTCCGCGAAGGTTTCTGCTTTCTTGAGTGTTCCTTGCGCAGGATTCAGCCATCTTCCTTTTTGCCTTTCTTTGTAGGGCAGAGTTGCTCAGAGACTCACTCCCGAACTCTTCTTGCTTAACTTGTGCTAAATAAGCTTTGTATTTTCGAGTTCGTCTTTCTCTGTGGGTGGGAATTTTGGTTTCTGACTCTTGCTGACAAGATTCCTCTTCTGGTTGACTTTCGATCGAAACCTTGTCATTTTGAGGTGAAGAAAGCGTAGCCACATTTTTTTCTTGTATTGATGGGTCTTTCTCTCGACCCCCAGAAGCCTCACAATGGTGTTTAACGCATTCTTCAGAAACATTAGAGTCATCTTCAACGTCCATTGTGTCTTCTTCTTTGTTATCATCAATCTTAACCAATAAAGGTAAATTGCAATCAGACTCTTCTTTGTATTCATCAGGAACAATAACATCTACCGGTATTAAAAGCTCCTGGGTATTGTCTGGAACGCCTTCTACGAGTATCTCCTCTTTATCAGCCTTTGTAACCTTTTCGTCTTCTTGCAGAATCTTCTCTTCCTCGAGATATTTCTGCTTCTCTTTAGGTTTCTCGTTGGGCTTATAATCTCCCTTATTCTCCTGAGGGATGTCGATGGAACAAGACCTTTCAAAATGTAAGAGTTCCAATTGGTCTTCGCCAGTTTCTGGTGAGGCTTTAATTCCGCAGCAGTTTACTTTTTGGAATGCCTCACGACACCACTTGGAGACTTTCTAGAGCGCTTTGCCAAAGCCCCGGACGATGATGATGGAGCAGCCGGTCATTTCTAATGCGCTTGAAGATCCTGTGGACGATCTTCTTTTGTCTTTTCATTTGGCTGTCCTCGTCAATCTGACGAACAGGTGAAATGAGTTTACGACATATGATTTCATGGAAGCTTTGCATACTTTTAAGTTAATGTACAACTCACTGTGGTGATTCTATTTCATTCAAGATCATCAATTTCTGGAAAATGGAGAGCATATTGGTTTTGACGGATCACATTATCCCAATCCCAATGAATTAGGTTAATTTTAATAAAGGAAATGCCTACTTATGTTAGTGTACACATACTATAACATACATACAAATGATGTTTATATCACTTATACACACATGTAGATCTTGTATCAAACCAGGCACAACTTCTACAGCTATTGTGGATTCGCCTGATTCGAGTCAAAATATTTACTTCTGACTTCATAAGGTCCACGGTATTGAGGAAAAGTTCTCTTCGAAATTCATAAATTTTATATATATATATATATATATATATATATATATATATATATATATATATATATATATATATATACAGGAGAGGACGATGTTACGCAGCCAAGGGGGAAGAGGACGCCCTCCTGAAGCGGGCCTCCAGGGACCGAGACCCACTGACATATCCAATTTGATGAAGTGAAAGGAATTTCCAATACCGGAAGGTACTTCTATTTTTTGTCATGGATAGCGTTTGTGATTTTATTAATTGCCATGGCATTCTTAGATGTATAGGTTGTATTATTATTATTATCATCATTAACATTATATTATTATTATCAATGTTAACATCCTATAGCTGTTGTAACTTATCATATAATAATAATGATAAAATACTACTACTACTACTACTACTACTAATAATAATGATAATAATGTTATCAAAACAATAATGACAATAATAATAACAATGATAATAATAATATTAAATACAACCACATCAACAACAACAATATTAAGAAGAAGAAGAATTATAATAATAATAACGTTAATGATGATGATGATGATAATAATAATAATAATAATGATAATAATAATAATAACAATATCAATATAATATAATATTAACAACAGTAACAATAATAAATACAACAACCACAACAACAACAATAGAAATGATAATAATAAATAAAAATAATAATAACAACGATAATAGTTATAACTATACCATCATAATAATATTAATGATAATAATAATAATAATAATAATAATAATAATAATGAGGAAATGATGATAGGAGTAATAATGATAATAATTATCATTATCATCACTATTATAACAGTAATAATAATAATAATAATTATACACATGATAAGTAGGATGACGTTTTGGAAGTGACAGGAATCACAAAATATATATATTGGTAATGTACTTGGTAATGAAGATACTTTTCTCTATTAATTCCATTTACCATATTATACATACACACACACACATATATATATATATTTATATATATATATATACATATATATATATACTGTGAATACATAATCATTCTCTCCCTCCTCCTCCCAACCACTCCCTCCATCCTCCCCTCCAACCGACCTCGAAAACCCCCCAACCCCCATACCGACGCTGTTAAGACAGGTCACACCCCACTACCCCTCCCCCTCCACCACCCATGTAGGTTAGGCTCTCATAATTATAACTAAAAGGCGCACGCTATCTTTTGTCATTTCTTTATTTATTTTATTTTTTTTGTAAGGTTTTGTTCCGCATCACTCTATGTATCTGTATTGCTTTACGATTTGATGTATTGATGTCTATTTTTTGATTAGTGAATTTCTGTTATTATCTATACCCATGTTCTTTGTTTCTGTTTGTCGGTAATTTATATGTTACAGATTTTCCTGATGATGTCTCCTTGCAGATGAAACGTTGAGAATTAAATGAGTTACTTTTGTAATCTGGTTTTTGCCCACCCTCCAAATGGCCGTGTCCTTCTTAGAAAGCTTGAAAATACCCATAAGAAGATTAACAACCTCCTTAATGCTTTCGACTTCAACAACACATGTCTACAAGAGAATCCGCTCCCTCAATATTCATATATATATATATATATATATATATATATATATATATATATATATATATATATATATATATATATATATAAATATATATATGTTCCCGTCTGGGGTATTGGCTGCTTGTTATTGTGGCAAAGTAGCATGCAGTTGATACTTTAGGGTCTATATGGGGCGCCCCTACGGACCAGAGCCACACACCATTTTGTCTATGATAGAGGAAAACTCTGTTCATAGAGAAATCATGACACTTTTATACTACGACTGTCCCTCCGTTATGCAGTCCCCCAACCCCTTCTTGCTGTCCTGTACCATTTCTCTGAGTATTCATTTTCTGTGGTGGGGGAAAACAATACTCCCACCAATCATTTCCACTTGAATCATAAGAGGCGCGAAGAAAGGGACGGGGATTGGGACTAGACATCCTTCTCCTTGTAGCCCCACAGGGGACATTCCTAAAAGAAAAAGTAAAGGCATAAGAGGGTCTGGGAGTTTTCCGACCAGCACTCTAAGGTTTGTGTCTTTTAATGTGCGTGGATGTGGTACAGATGAGAGTAAAAGGGAACAGATAGGTAGTATGTTTGTGAGAATAAAGATGGATGTGCTGGCTTTGAGTGAAACTAAGTTGAAAGGGAAGGGTGAGTGTAAGTTTGGGAGTGTAAGTGAGAGGTTATCAGGAGTGAAAAGAGGGCGAGGGAGGGATTATAGTCACCCCATCCATCCACCTCATGTTCACTCCTTCCACATGTGCCTTCAATACCTCTTTTACTAGTCTTTCTTCACTCATTCTTTCCATGTGTCCAAACCATCCTAATACTCTTTCATCAACCCTATCTCCCAACTCCCTGTCCAACCCTGTTCTCCTCCTCACCTCCTCATTTCTCACTCTATCTAGCCTAGTGACCCCCATCATACTTCTCAGACACTTCATCTCAAACACATTCAAGCTCCTTCTCTCTTCCTCTCTTATGTTCCATGTTTCTGCTCCATACAGTGCTGTTGGCACAATCACTCCTTCATACAGTCTCCTCTTAGCATCCATTCCCAAATTTCTATTCCTCATTACACTTTTTAATCAACCAAAGCATTTACTCGCTTCTCTAAATCTACATTCTACCTCCACCTTTTCCTGCCACATTTGCACCCAAGTATCTAAAACTATCCACTTCCTCCAGTTGCTCTCCCTTAATGCTCACTTCCAGATTACTGCCACTTTCACCCCTTGCACATGTCACCACTTTACTTTTACCCACATTTATCTTCAGCTTTCTTCTATCACACTCTCCCAAACTCTGTCACCAACTTCCTCAGTCCCACCTCCGATCCTGCCACAAGCGCAGTGTCGTCCGCAAACAACAGCTGGCTCACCTCCCACTTTTCTCCATTTTCTTTAACCATCTCCAATCCCTGACCAACTACCCTTGCATTTACCTCTCGCACTACCCCATCGATGTATAAGTTGAACAGCCAGGGTGACATAACGCATCCTTGACGAAGTCCCACCTTTACCTCAAACCAGTCACTCACTCCATTTCCAATCCTGACACAAGCTCCACTAATCTCATAAAAACTCTTGACAGCTCCTAGAAGCTTTCCTCCTTTCCCGTATATCCGCATAACCTCCCACAGTGCCCCTCTGTCTATCCCGTCGCAAGCTCCTTCCAGATCCATAAAGGCCCAAAAAAACATCCCTCCCCTTTCCTATAGCTTTCCCACATATCTATCCCACCACAAAAATCCGACCCACACAACCTCCACCCGTCCCAAATCCACACTGTTCCTCACCAATTACTCCCTCTGTTCCTCCCCCAATCCTCTTAGTCATGTACTTCATTCATCTCTTGTGCCTCCTCATTTTCCATTCTTGTCCTTTTTTATCTTTCTTCATTGCATTCGCCTTCCTGCTTCCTATTCCACCTCATACCTCCTTTTAATCTTATTCGTTTGCTTCACTCTCCCTCCCTGTTATTAATTTATTTTTTGTGTATTAGCTATTTCAGTTGAAGTGCAGAATTTATACACTTGTGCACTGAAATATGTTGTATTAAATGCAGTGGATTGAATGTGTGCTGTTTAAGAAACCTCGTCATGCTTTTGTTTTGTAGAGTATTAAATCAATTATATATATATATATATATATATATATATATATATATATATATATATATATGTATCCATTACCATTACTAACCATCACCCACCACGCACGTGATCCACATGCTTGCAACAGAGCGAGACTTCCTCTTGCTTACCTTGCGTTTCCCACGACATGCACACCTAATGCAGCACATTTGAAGACAAACAAGATATAGATGCCCAGTGTCACCAGACTAACCTATCATAAATCCTTTTATTATAACTGCCCTAGTATATTAAGCATAAACTAGCATATATATATAATATACCAAACAATATCCACCAATTGTAGGACTGACCCTCTTACATAGAACAGACCCCATGCAATGAATAACAAGACTAACACCCTTGCTTGAAACCACTAACACTCCTATAAAATGTTTAACACCCATGTCGCCCCGGCGAGAGCTGGGGTAGGTGAAGAACCTACCGCCAGAGGCTGGGTAGGTCACGAACCTACCGGCCGGAGGTCAGAGCTATTGTGCCCTAGGTCAAGGCCTGGCACTTATTGTATTTAGCCCAAAGGGCCATTTGCATTTGTAGTTTAACCTGAATCTCTTGTTTGAATAAACAAAGAAAACTCCCGCTTTGGAGTCTATCTCGCCACATTAAGACTTCCCTACGTAACCATATAACCTACCATAACGGTTACATATATATAAATGTATATATATATGTATATATATATATATATCAATATATATGTGTGTATATATATATTTATACATATATATATATATATATATATATATATATATATATATATATATATATATACATATATATGAGTATACTTAGGTAGGAGATTCTCCTTTTGGCAAGAATTGTTGTCTATGATAGGATACTGACCTCTCCTAGTTTCGTACTTATTTTATGTTATTTTTTCTTAGTGACCTTTCCCTAGCACATTCTGTGTAACACTTCCCAATATATTTACGCATTAATGTTTGTATGTATTAATTCTGCCTTGAGAATGAAGTTGTGTAACTTCGAAATGTTGGTACCTAAATATCTAATCATGCTTTTATATGCGATATATATATATATATATATATATATATATATATATACATATATATATACATATATATATATATATATATATATATACATATATATACATATATATATATATACATATATATATGTATATATATTATATATACTTATATATATGTATATATATATATACATTATTTATTTACCTCTTGTTTTCTTATTTATCTAAGTGTCAATTCTTTGATTTATTATAAATTAAATTTTCATATTCTCATTAATCAATTTCTTTATTTATTATCTCAGCTATTATCATTCCTTTATTAGTTCATTTATTCGGCTGGAAGTCACTCTTCAGCAGCATAGAATTACCTCTCGCTCGGGTATACAACTTTTATTGAGATTTATATCAAACTTTGTTCCCAATAGTATCAACTTATAACTTTGTCCTCAGGCGAAGAGAGCATACATCATTAACGCATTATGTGTTAATACGAGTATTTTGGTCTCTTGCCTAAGGGAATTTCAGATTGTATATATTACTGTGTATTTGTTTTAATGATAAAGTTTATCTAAAATCCATGGGTATATCATCGTCATCAAAGGGTCAAGTCAACCAACAAACCTATGTCAGTCCACGAGCAGTCTCATTCATTTTCCAAAGTGAGGTCAATACCCTGAGTTCAGGATTAGCTCTGCAATATAATACTGCATATACAGATTCACGTTTTAGTGATATTGTGTACCTGCTTATAATTGGAGGGATTACGTTATCAGAAATGAATGTTAGAAATCCTAGTTTACTGTCTAGAATATCTAAGGGCACACGTGTAAAACCAAACAAACTTCTATGTTTATAGTAATTTCATTTTATGATATACTATTATATCAAAGGTAATTCATGATTACTAGCAAATATTAGTTTACTGTCTAGAATTTATCGTACCGTCCATGTAGAATTAGACCAAATCTTTATTCATGTAGGAGTGAAATATTTATAATCATTGTAATCAAATATGCATTCAACTGCAGAACTGATATGAAATTGTTTATAATGTATTATGATATCTTAATATTCATTCATATTACTAAAATTGGCTTGTTTGTCAAATAGAAGGATAATTCTAATTTTCATCAAAACATATATCAAATATAAGTTACTATAACATACATTTGATTGAGTATCATAAACTATACATTATTATAGTTTTTTTATTTACATTATTATAGTTTTTTATTTACATTATTATATTTTTTATTTACATTATTATAGTTTTTTATGTTTTTTTTTCGCATCCGACCTAGATATGGACCAAAAGGTCTCCTGTCGGTATGCTCCGCCTTTATAATCCTTTGTAAAGCGATACCTCTGAAGCTATGTATTAACTTTGTATACTACTTAAGCTTTCAACAAACATGTCACCTTTGACCTGATTTTTCCAATTGATTTTTCGAGAATGTGTAACGGCATCCAAATGACTTATTACCAATAGGAGCATTCAATCAGTTATCTCAAATTATCATGTAATGAAGAATATATATACGTAAGACATTTCTAGAACATTTTGAACAAAATTTTACTTATGGTGAACTACGAAAAAGCTTACTGGAGTATCATGATGTAAATAGATCTGTATAAAGTAAATGGCCATATCGTTTATGTTAGGGCCAAATGACTGGAACTGTCTATATTGACCATCTTTATACATAATTCGTACATACAATTACAAATGACTTGCAATACATCTTATCTCAATGATCCCATGATCACGACATGTATTGCACCAAACCAGTCTCAAAATTCCTCTAAAGGTCTCGACAGATAAGAAAGATAAGTGAAAGAGGTGTGGAAAGCAAAGGTGGAAGGAGTGAACATGAGGGAGGCGGCCAATAATGAGATGGATGGATGGGATAATGGGGGCATTGGGAAAAAGGGGAATGTCTGTTGAGGAAGAAAGGAAGATGACAGAAGATACTGTATGGGTGAATGGAAAATAGTTGTGTATGGTTGATACTGTAATGCATGGAAGGGAGTGGGTGGGGGACGGGGCGTGAGGGAGTGTGTATGAATGATATTTTGACGCAGTCAGAAGGTATTTCTCCCCGTCTTCTCTTTTTCTACATTTTTCCATCTCTGAAAACACTCCACACCCCTCCACCCTCCCTCCCACCTTAGCAACTCCTAGACGACGGTCATCCCTGCACCCTGTCCACTGCCCTGGGTCAGAAGCAGTGTCGCAAGACACAGCACATCCACAGCAAGGCCGCTTCATTAAATCGGCGAACCCCTCTCCCTCCCCACATATAGAGGAGAGGACGGAGAGAAATCCCTTCGGGCTGCGTCAAAATTTTGCTCACACACACTACCTCATTCCACCTCATGCATCACAACATCTTATATATACAACCATTCTCCATTCACCCTTGTCTTCTGTCCTCTCCCGTCCTTCCTCAACAGACATTCCCCTCTTCCCCAAAGCCCCCTTCACCCCATCCATCCATCTCATCCTAGGACGTCCCCTCATGTTCACTCCCTCCACATCTGCCTTCCATACCTCCTTTACTAGTCATTCTTCACTCATTCTTTCCATGTGTCCAAACTATCCTGATACTCTTTCATCAACCCTATCTCCCAACTCCCTTTCCACCCCTGTTCTCACCCTCACCTCCTCATTTCTCACTCTATCTAGCCTAGTAACCCCCATCATACTTCTCAGACACCTCATCTCAAATAATAATAGTAATAATAACAATAGTAATAATAACGAGTAATAAAAAGTAATAATGATAATGATAATAACAATAATAATAATGATAATTACAAAAATAATAATAATAGTAAAAATAATAATAATGACAATAATAATAATAATAATGCTATTAATATTAATAATAATAATAATAATAATAATAACAATAATAAAAAGAAAATCATATTAATAATAATAATAGTAGCAGTAATAATTATTATAATGAATAATATTAATAATAATAATGATTTATCTACTTATAAAATTCTGATAATCTTGTTTGTCATCATGCTTGCTTGCTTGAAACCGTCACCCAGCCAATCAGAAGAAGAGATATTACGTCACGATTGAAGACCAGCCAATCAGAAGAGATATGATGTCACAACTGAGGACCAGCAAATCAGAAGATATCAGAAGAGATATGACGTCACGACTGAGGACTAGCCAATCAGAACAGACATGACATCACGACATCAGCTCTGTGGGTCCTAAGGAACCCCAGCTCTGAGCGCGTGACGTCACGACTGCTAATTTTCCAATTTGCCAATTTTTTAATTTCCAATTTTCCGATTACATATTTTCTGACCATTAATATCTAAAATTTTCATCTTCATTATATAAAAGTATAGCCAACTCCTGAATTAGCATCTATGAGGCATAATGAGTGCATGAGAATTTTACGTAGTGGTCCAAGCAACGACATGACGTCACAATTTTCCGATTACATATTTTTTGACCATTAATATCTAAAATTTTCATATTCAGTATTTAAAAGTATAGTCAACTCCTGAATAAGCATCTATGAGGCATTATGAGTTTATTCAAATATTACGAATCGTATGAATCATATGATGCGTAGTTTTCAAGGCAACGACGACATGACTTGACACTCTTCTGCATTTCACTTCTTATAACTAATTAAGTCACTGCCTTCGTCTAGAGCTCTAAATCATACTCAATTTGATATAGAAACTTATTTTCCGTGATTTATACTATATGGTGACGGTGACATAGTATATCTATCATAAAGTTTGTATTTAAAAACGTTGCTACTCGCTCAAGTCCCATGGGACTCCCTGAATGATAATGATAGTGAGTGGGAGTGGGAGTGGGATGACGGGACGTGACATAACATAAGCATAATTAAGAAGGAGGGTCAACTTATTTAATTTCTTGAGAACGCCTGTATCCAGTTTACTTTCCTTCGAGAGAGCACGAGGACCGCACACAACTAGTAAGTCTTAAACTAATAGTAACCTGCTTTAAAAAGAGGAGCCATTTAAGATTCTATTTGACCCAAAGGGTCGCGGGTGGTCTAGTAATAACAATAGAAATAATAATAACAATAATAATAAATAATAATTTCAATAATAATGATAATAATAACTGTAGGTGCAACGGAGGTAAGAGGGCCTGATGTCAACATGAATGAAAGTGACAAGTGTATGACAATTCATGCGATTCCCCAACGCATTAAATTTTCTTTTTCATATATGATAAAGGCAAATTATATTATTCAGCTGAGGGCTTTTTTTATTTATTTCTATTGTTTTTTCTATAATTTCTATATATTTTCTATTAATTTTCTACTTCTTGTTCATTTTGATATACATATGATTTCCTTTACTTTTCTTTCATATATTTAATTTTTTTCTACTTTATTTCTTATTTTCCTTATATCATTACCTTTTCTTTATTCCAATTTCAATTTTTCTATATATATACATTTTATCATCATTATTGATGTTATAATTCTTTGTATTGGTTCTACCTATTTAGTCACCTCAGTAAATGTTCTCATAAACACAATTTGGATATATTTTTCTTGCCATATATCCATATTGGTTATAACTATTTCTCCTGTAGTTTATTGAATTCTGATTTTGACCATTTCTGGCACTTGGATTTTGGTGTCCATAATTGTTGTGCCGGTAGATGTGGCTTTCTTCCTCAATGCCTGGGACGTAGCAGAATGTATTGTCGTAGTAATTTGTTTTTCGTCCAATATCATTTCTGGTCGCAGGTGGCCTATTGTACTCAGGTGGTCTCGTGTTTGGTACCTGTCTTTGCCTAGTATTGTAGGTTCTGTGGTACTCATTGCACCTGTTGTTATGGTACGGCCTTTGTTGATAATTATTTTGGTGTCTGAGTTTACCTTGATTGCCCTTTTTCTGGTCGGCTTTTTGGATTGGCTGTCCGCGAAGGTTTCTGCTTTCTTGAGTGTTCCTTCCCTAGGAGTCAGCCATCTTCCTTTTTGCCTTTCTTTGGAGGGCAGAGTTGCTCAGAGACTCACTCCCGAACTCTTCTTGCTTAACTTGTGATAAATAAGCTTTGTATTTTCGAGTTCGTCTTTCTCTGTGGGTGAGAGTTTTGGGTTCTGACTCTTGTTGAAAAGTTTCCTCTTCTGGTTGACTTTCGATCGAAACCTTGTCATTTTGAGGTGAAGAAAGCGTAGACACATTTTTTTCTTCTATTGGTGTGTCTTTCTCTCGGCCCTCAGAAGCTTCAGAATGTTGTTTAACATGTTCTTCGGAAACACTGGAGTTATTTTCAACGTCCATTGTCTCTTCTTGTTTCAAGAGTGAAGAAACCGTAGACACATTTTTATCTTCTATTGATGGGTCTTTCTCATGACCCTCAGAAGCTTCAGAATGTTCTTTAACATAATCTTCGGAAACACTGGAGTTATATTCAACGTCCACAGTCTCTTCTTCTTTGTTATCATCGATCTTAACCAACAAAGGTAAACTCAAGACAGATTTTTTCTTTGCACTCATCAGAAAGAGTAACATCTACCGGTATTAAAAGCTCCTGGGTATTGTCTTGAAAGCCTTCTACAAGTATCTCCTCTTTGTCAGTATTTGACACCTTTTCGTCTTCTTGCAGAATCTTCTCTTCTTCGAGATGTATCTGCTTCTCTTTGGGTTTCTGGTTGGGTTTCTAATCTCCCTTATTCTCATGTGGGCTGTCGATGGAACAAAATCTTTCAAAATGTAAGAGTTCCAACTGCTTTTTGCCAGCTTCTGTTGAGGCTTTAATTCCACAGCAGTTTAGGTTTCGGAAAGCCTCACGAGACCATTTGGAAACTTTCTAGAGGGCTTTGCCAAATCCCCGGATGATGATGTTTGAACAGCCGGTCATTTCTAATGGGCTTGAAGATCCAGTGGACGACCTTCTTTTGTCTTCTCAATTGGCTGTCGTCGCCAATCTGAGGAAAAGGTCAAATCAGTTTGCGACATATGATTTCATGGAAGCTTTGCATACTTTTAAGTTAATGTACAACTCACTGTGGTGATTCTATTTCATTCAAGATCACCAATTACTGAAAGAGGGAGAGCATATTGGTTTTGACGGATCACATTATCCCAATCACAAAGAATTAGGTTAATTGTAATAAAGGGCATGCCTACCTATGTTAGTGTACACATATAAATAACATACATACAAATGATGTTTATATCACTTATACACACATGTAGATCTTGTATCAAACCAGGCACAAATTCTACAGCTATTGCGGATTCACCTGATTCGAGTCAAAACATTTTCTTCTGACTTCATAAGGTCCATGATATTGAGGAAAGTCCTCTTCAAATTTAATAACAGTTTTTTTTTTTTTTTTTTTTTTTTTACAGGAGAGGACGATGTTACACATCTAAGGGGGAAGAGGACGCCCTCGTGAAGGGGGGCTCTAGGGACCGAGACCCACTGACACATCTATCCTGAAGAAGTGAAACGAATTTAATACCGGAAGGTACTTTTATTTTTTGTCCTGCATATCGTTTGTGATTTTATTAATTGTCATGGCATTCTTAAATGTCCAGGCTGTATTATTATTATTATTATTATCATTATTATTATATCATTACTATCAATGTTAACATTCTATACCTATTGTAAGTTATCATATATTAATAATGATGATAAAGATAATGATATTATTATTATTAATAATAATAATAATAATAATAATAATAATAATAATAATAATAATAACAATAACAATAATGATAATAATAATGTTAATATCATAATAATAATAATGATAATAATAATAATAATAATGATAATAATAATAATAATAATAATAATGTTAATATCAAAATAATAATAATGATAATAATAATGTTAATATCATAATAATAATAATGATAATAATAATAATAATAATGATAATAATAATAATGATAATAATCATAGTAATAATAATCATAATAATCATAATAATAATATTAACAATAATTATAATAATAAATACAACAATCACAATATAACAAGAATAAAAATAATTATTATAATAATGACGTTATTGATGATGATGATAATATAATAATAATAATAATAATAATAATAATAATAGTAATAAAAATAATAACAATAATGATAATAATGATAACAATAATAATAATGATAACAATAATAATAACATTAATAATTATAATGATAATAATATGTAATATGGAACATAAGAGAGAGAGGAATAGTTTAAATGTGTTTCGGATGAAATTCCTGAGAAATATGGTAGGGGTGACGAGGAGAGGTGTGGTGGAAAGGAGTTGGGAGATAGGGCTGATGAAAGAGTAATGGAATGGTCTGGACACATGGAAAGAATGAGTGAAGAAAAATAAGTAGAAGAGGTGTGGAAAGCAAAGGTGGAAGGAGTGAACATGAGGGAGGCGACCAATGATGAGATGCATGGATGGAATAAAGGGGGAATAGGGAAAGAGGGGAATGTCTGTTGAGGAAGAAAGGAAGATGACAGAAGATAGGGGTGAGTGGAATTTACTTGTGTATGGATGATGCTGTAATGTATGGAAGGGAGTGGGTGGGGGATGGGGGGGTGAGGGAGTATGTGTAAATATTTTGACGCAGTCCGAAGGTATTTCTCCCCGTCTTCTCTTTTTCTGCATTAGGGGACGGAGAGGGGGTTTAGCCGATCAAATGAAACGGCTTTGCTGTGGATGTACTGTGCCTTGCTACATTCTTTCTGACTCAGGGCAGTGGGCGAGATGCAGTGATGACCCGTCATCCAGGAGTCAAGAAAAAAGGGAGGGAGGGGTGGTGAATGGGAGTGGAGCATGTGGGGATGATATGGGTGGAAGTGAATTTATGCCTTTGATTTTGGCTACCTCCCTTGTAAGGGGAAAAAACCCTTAGTATATGTATGATGATAATGATAATAATAACAGTAATAAGAACATCAACGACTATAATATTGATGATAATAATAATAATAATTCTAATGATAATAATAATAATAATAATTCTAATGATAATAATAATAATAATAATGATAATAATAGTAATTATAATAATGATAACTAATAATGATAATGATAATAATAATAATAATAATGATAATAATAATTATAAAAATAATAATGATAGTAATAATAATAATAATGTTAATAATAATAATAATAATAATAATAATAATAATAGTAAAAAGAAATTCATAATATCAATAGTAATAATAGTAGTAGTAATAATTATCATAATGAATATGATAATGTTAATAATAATAATAATAACACTGGCCTGCGTTTAATTTTTTTTTTTCAAAGGTCGAAGGTTTTTCAAGTGATTTATAGGTTTTTTGGTGCGCTGAATCCAAAAATGCCGTCCGTTTCCTTGGATCAGGTCTAGTTTTTGTGATATGAGAAGTGCGACTTTTGGGCCTTGTATAGTACTAAGTATAAGGAAAACGAGGCTGCAGGTATAGCCTATTCTTATTTTTTTTTTCTTTTTGCACAATAAATATACTGTAGCACCCCGAAACTGATACTGAAACCTAATGATGTTTTTGTTTACTTTCAGGAAACTGAAACCGAGACTGAAACTGAAACTGCATTGACTACATTGACAAACTGCATTGACAACACTGAAACTGAAAATGGTTTAGAAAAGTGTGATCTCCAATCAATGTGACTGATTTTATAAGAATCTGTGCTTTTTACAAGAATCTGTGCTTCTCGTGTTTCTATTTTGGACACGTATCTTAGATTGACAGAAAATGGAACGCAAATGCACAAATCATCCTGATAGGTTCTGCTACATATGTGGTAATGTGATTCTTCCTCGTCGACTAGCAAATATAACTGATTTTGTGAAGAAGGCATACCATGCTTACTTTGGAGTTAAGCTTGGGGACCAGGACAAGCCATTTGCACCCCATGTTAGCTGCAAAACATGTGTCGAGAACTTGCGTGATTGGAGAAAAAAAGAAAAAGGAAGAGTATGCCATTCGCTGTTCCAATGGTTTGGAGAGAGGGTAAAGATCATGTGTCAGACTGCTATTTCTGCATGACTAATCTTAAAGGAGTCAACCACAATAAAAAGCATTGTATTAAGTATCCTAATGTTCCGTCTGCTATACGACCAGTCCCTCATGGTCCAGGCCTGCCCGTTCCCGAGCCAGATGTTGCAATGGAATCTAGCTCTGAATCGGAATCTGATAACGCACTAGACAGGGCAGAGGGTGGAGAATACATGCCAGAAGAGGATGACCGGCCAGTGCCTCTAACACAAGCAGATCTCAATGACCTGACACGGGATCTAAACCTATCAAAGGAATCAGCACAGCTTCTGGGTTCTCGTCTTTGTGAGAAAAATTTGCTAGCACCTGAGACAACATTCTTTTGGTACCGAGAGCGTGAAAGAGAATTTAGACAGTTCTTCACAACCCAGAAGGACTCGTCATTAGTTTACTGCAACAACATTGCTGGTTTGATTCAATCAATGGGGCTGGACTATGTTGCTACTGAATGGAGACTGTTCATCGACTCTTCCAGCAGAAGTCTCAAGGCAGTCCTCCTTCACAACGGAAATAAATACTCTTCAATTCCAATCGGTCATTCGGTGCAAATGAAAGAAACTCATGATAACATGGATCAGCTACTATCTGCTCTGAACTACAATGACCATAGTTGGTTGATCTGTGGAGATATTAAGGTAGTTGGATTGGTTTTGGGACTACAGGGTGGGTACACAGAGTATCCATGCTTTTTGTGTTTGTGGGATAGTCGGGCTGATGATCAACATTTTGTCAGACAAGAATGGCCACCACGACAACGTTTGGAACCTGGTTCACACAATGTTCAGGCTCGTTCTCTTGTTGCACCAAACAAGGTCTTACTCCCACCTTTACATATCAAATTGGGACTGATGAAGAACTTTGTGAAGGCAATGGACAAGGACGGCATGGGATTTATTTTTCTTCAGCAGAAGTTTCCTCGGATCAGTCTGGAAAACCTTAAGGCTGGCATCTTTGATGGGCCTCAGAGAAGGGAACTTATGAAGGACTCAATGTTTGACGATGCACTGAATGCAGCTGAGCTGTCCGTTTGGTGGTCGCTTAAGTCAGTGATAAGAAACTTTCTAGGAAATAACCGAAGTGCAGAATACGAGAAAGAAGTCGATGAGCTCTAGAACAGCTATAAAAAATTAGGGGCTCGCATGTCAGTCAAAATGCACTTTCTACGGTCCCACTTAGACTATTTCCCTCAGAACTGTGGTGACTTCAGTGAGGAACAGGGAGAACGTTTCCACCAGGATATTCGTGTCATGGAAGTGCGCTACCAAGGCCGGTGGGATGTGAACTTTCTTGAGGACTACTGTTGGTGTTTGAAACGAGACGTGGTGGCTGCCCAACACAGGAGAAAGTCACTGAAAAGGCCCTTCATCCATGATTAGATTTTCTGTAATATATCCTCTTTATCTTCTGAACTATGCAAGAAAAAATTATTTCTTTTGTCAAGAATTTTTTTCCAAAATTAAAGGGCCTAAATAGCACTAAATGGCGTTTTTAATTATTTTTACCGCCTCGTATCTCAAAAATATGACCTGATTGAACAAAATGAGTGTGATTTTTAGATTCTCCATAGCAAATTACCCTAGAATCAGTTGTCAGATGCTACCTTTGAAACTTCGCAGGCCAGTGTAATCTATACACTTATAAAATTCTGATAATCTTGTTTGTCATCATGCTTGCTTGCTTGAAACCGTCACCCAGCCAATCAGAAGAAAAGATATTACATCACGACTGAAGACCAGCCAATCAGAAGAATGACGTCACAACTGAGGACCAGCAAACCAGAACAAGAGATCAGAAGAGATATGACGTCACGACTGAGGACTAGCCAATCAGAACAGACATGACATTGTGACATCAGCTATGTGGGTCCTAATGAACACCACTCTGAGCGCTTGACGTCACGACTACTAATTTTCCAATTTGCCAATTTTTTAATTTCCAATTTTCCGATTACATATTTTCTGACCATCGATATTCAAAATTTTCATATTCATTATCTAAAAGTATAGCTAACTCCTGAATTAGCATCTATGAGGCATAATGAGTATATTAGAATATTCCAAGAAACGACGACATGACATCACAATCTTCTGCATTACATATTTTCTGACCATTAATATCTAAAATTTACATATTCAGTATTTAAAAGAATAGTCCACTCCTGAATTAGCATCTATGAGGCATTATGAGTTTATTCAAATATTACGAACCATATGAATCATATGATGCGTAGTTTTCAAGGCAACGACGAAATGACTTGACAATCTTCTGCATTTCACTTCTTATAACTAATCAAGTCACTGCCTTCGTCTAGAGCTCTAAATTATACTCAATTTGATACAGAAACTTATTTTCCGTGATTTATACTATACGGTGACGGTGACATAGTATATCTATCATAAAGTTTGTATTTAAAAACGTTGCTACTCGCTCAAGTCCCATGGCACTCCCTGAATGATAATGATAATGAGTGGGAGTGGGATTGGGAGTGGGATGACGGGACGTGACATAACATAAGCATAATTAAGGAGGCTCTCCTTATCTAATTTCTTGAAAACGCCTTTATCCAGGTTACTTTCCTTCGAGAGAGCACGAGGACCACACACAACTCGTAAGTCTTAAGCTAATAGTAACCTGCTTTAAAAAGAGGAGCCATTTAAGATTCTATTTGACCCAACGGCTCACGAGTGGTCTAGTAATAACAATAGAAATAATAATAACAATAATAATAAATAATAATTTCAATAATAATGATAATAATAACTGTAGGTGCAACGGAGGGAAGAGGGCCTGATGTCAACAAGAATGAAAGTGACAAGTGTATGACAATTCATGCGATTCCCAAACGCAATCAATTTTCTTCTTCATATATGATAAAGGGAAATTATATTATTCAGCTGAGGGCTTTTCTTATTTATTTCTATTATTTTTTCTATAATTTATATATATTTTCTATTAATTTTCTACTTGTTTATGTTGATAACCATATTTTTTTCTTTATTTTTCTTTCATATATTCAATTTTTTTTTACTTTATTTCTTATGTTTCTTACATTGTTATTATATTTTCTTTATTCCAATTTCTATTTTTCTATACATATACATTTTATCATCATTATTGATGTTATAATTCTTTGTATTGGTTCTACCTATTTAGTCACCTCAGTAAATGTTCTCATAAACACAATTTGGATATATTTTTCTTGCCATATATCCATATTGGTTATAACTATTTCTCCTGTAGTTTATTGAATTCTGATTTTGACAATTTCTGGCACTTGGATTTTGGTGTCGGTAATTGTAGTGCCGGTAGATGTGGCTTTCATCCTCAATGCCTGGGACGTAGCAGAATGTATTGTCGTAGTCATTTGTTTTTCGTACAATATTATTTCTGGTCGCAGGTGGCCTATTGTAATCAGTTGGTCTCGTGTTTGGTACCTGCCTTTGCCTGGTATTGTAGGTTCTGTGGTACCCATTGCAACTGTTGTCTTGGAAGGGCCTTTGTTGATAATTATACTGGTGTCTGTGTTTACGTTGATTGCCCTTTTTCTGGTCGGCTTTTTGGATTGGCTGTCCGCGAAGGTTTCTGCTTTCTTGAGTGTTCCTTCCCTAGGATTCAGCCATCTTCCTTTTCGCCTTTCTTTGGAGGGCAGAGTTGCTCAGAGACTCACTCCCGAACTCTTCTTGCTTAATTTGTGATAAATAAGCTTTGTATTTTCGAGTTCGTCTTTCTCTGTGGGTGAGAGTTTTGGTTTCTGACTCTTGTTGACAAGTTTCCTCTTCTGGTTGACTTTCGATCAAAACCTTGTCATTTTGAGGTGAAGAAAGCGTAGCCACATTTTTTTCTTGTATTGATGGGTCTTTCTCTCGACCCCCAGAAGCCTCAGAATGGTGTTTAACGCATTCTTCCGAAACATTGGAGTTATCTTCAACGTCCATTGTCTCTTCTTCTTTGTTATCATCGATCTTAACCAATAAAGGTAAATTGCACTCAGACTCTTCTTTGTATTCATCAGGAACAATAACATCTACCGGTGTTAAAAGCTCCTGGGTATTGTCTGGAACGTCTTCTACGAGTATCTCCTCTTTATCAGCCTTTGTAACCTTTTCGTCTTCTTGCAGAATCTTCTCTTCCTCGAGATATTTCTGCTTCTCTTTAGGTTTCTCGTTGGGCTTATAATCTCCCTTATTCTCCTGAGGGATGTCGATGGAACAAGACCTTTCAAAATGTAAGAGTTCCAATTGGTCTTCGCCAGTTTCATTTGAGGCTTTAATTCCGCAGCAGTTTACTTTTTGGAATGCCTCACGACACCACTTGGAAACTTTCTGAAGCGCTTTGCCAAAGCCCCGGACGATGATGATGGAGCAGCCGGTCATTTCTAATGCGCTTGAAGATCCAGTGGACGATCTTCTTTTGTCTTTACATTTGGCTGTCCTCGTCAATCTGATGAACAGGTGAAATGAGTTTACGACATATGATTTCATGGAAGCTTTGTATACTTTTAAGTTAATGTACAACTCACTGTGGTGATTTTATTTCATTCAAGATCATCAATTTCTGGAAAATGGAGAGCATATTGATTTTGACGGATCACATTATCCCAATCACAAAATATTAGGTTAATTGTAATAAAGGAAATGCCTACTTATGTTAGTGTACACATACTATAACATACATACAAATGATGTTTATATCACTTATACACACATGTAGATCTTGTATCAAACCAGGCACAAATTCTACAGCTATTGCGGATTCGCCTGATTCGAGTCAAAATATTTAGTTCTGACTTCATAAGGTCCACCGTATTGAGGAAAAGTCCTCTTCGAAATTCATAAGCGGTTTTTTTTTGTTTTTGTTTTGTTTTTTGTTTTTTGTTTTTTTTATAGGAGACGACGATGTTACGCAGCCAAGGGGGAAGAGGACGCCCTCCTGAAGCGGGCCTCCAGGGACCGAGACCCACTGACATATCCATTTTGAAGAAGTGAAAGGAATTTCCAATACCGGAAGGTACATGTATATTTTGTCCTGGATATCGTTTGTGATTTCATTAATTGCCATGGCATTCTTAGATGTATAGGCTGTATTATTATTATTATCATTAATATTATATTATTATTATCAATGTCAACATCCTATAACTGTTGTAAGTTATCATATAATAATAATGATTAAATAATAATAATAATAATAACGATAATAATGTTAATATCAAAATAATAATGATGATGATAATAACAATGATAATAATAATAGCAAATACAACAACCACAATATCAACAACAACAATAGAGATGATAATAATAAATAATAATAGTAATAACAATGATAATAGTAATAATAATACCATCATAATAATATTAATGATAATAATAATAATAATAATAATAATAATGATAATGAGGAAAATAATAATAGGAGTAATAATAATGATAACTATCATTATTATTACTATTATAATAGTAATAATGATAATAATTGTATAGATGATAAGTAGGATGACGTTTTGGAAGTGACAGGAATCACAAAATGTATATATTGGTAATGTACTTGGTAATGAAGGTACTTTTTTGTATTAATTCCATTTATCATATTATACATACACACACACACATAAACACACACACACACACACACACACATATATATATATATATATATGTATATATATATATATATATATATATATATATATACATATACTGTATATACATAATCATTCTCTCCCTCCTCCTCCCAACCACTCCCTCCATCCTCCTCCCCAACTGACCTCGCAACCCCCACCCCAGCCCCCCAACCCCCATACCGACGCTCTTAAGACAGGTCACACCCCACTACCCCCTCCCCCTCCACACCCATGTAGGTTAGGCTCTGATATTTATAATTAAAAGGCCCACGCTATCTTTTGTCATTTCTTTATTTATTTATTTATTTATTGTAAGTATTGTTCAACAACACTCTATGTATCTGTATTGGTTTGCGATTTGATATATTGATGTCTATTTGTTTATTAGTGAATTTCTGTTATTATTTATGCCCATGTTCTTTGTTTCTGTTTGTCGGTAATATACATGTTACAGATTTTCCTGATGATGTCTCCTTGCAGACGAAACGTTGAGAATTAAATGAGTTACTTTGGTAATCTGGTTTTTGCCCACCCTCCAAATGGCCGTGTCCTTGTTAGAAAGCTTGAAAATACCCATAAAAAGATGAACAACCTCCTTAATGCTTTCCACTTCAACAACACATGTCTACAAGAGAATCCGCTCCCTCAATATTCATATATATATATATATATATATATATATATATATATATATATATATATATATATATATATATATATATATATATATATGTTCCCGTCTGGGGTATTGGCTGCTTGTTATTGTGGCAAAGTAGCATACAGTTGATACTTTAGGGTCTATATGGGGCGCCCCTACGGACCAGAGCCACACACCATTTTGTCTATGATAAGGAAAACTCTGTTCATAGAGAAATCATGACACTTTTATACTACGACTGTCCCTCCGTTATGCAGTTCCCCAACACCTTCTTGCTGTCCTGTACCATTTCTCTGAGTATTCATTTTCTGTGGTGGGGGAAAACAATACTCCCACCAATTATTTCCACTTGGATCGTAAGAGGCGCGAAGAAAGGGACGGGGATTGGGACTAGACATCCTTCTCCTTGTAGCCCCACAGGGGACATTCCTAAAAGAAAAAGTAAAGGCATAAGATGGTCTGGGAGTTTTCCGACCAGCACCCTAAGGTTTGTGTCTTTTAATGTGCGTGGATGTGGTACAGATGAGAGTAAAAGGGAACAGATAGGTAGTATGTGTGTGAGAAAAAGGATGGATGTGTTGGCTTTGAGTGAAACTAAGTTGAAAGAGAAGGGTGAGTGTAAGTTTGGGAGTGTGAGAGGTTATCAGGACTGAAGAGAGGGCGAGGGAGGGAAGGGGTAGCTATTCTAGTAAGTGAAGAGATAGGTAAACCTGTAGTGGAGTGGAAGGAGGTTTCCTCAAGGATAATGTGGATGAAGGTGAAACTGGGAAAGGAGATGTGAGTTTTTGTAAGTGCATATGGGCCTGGCAGTGAGAAGAGTGTAGAAGAAGGGGAGGCTTTTTGGATAGATTTAAATGAGTACATAGAGGATTTAGGTAGAAATGTCAATGCAATAGTACTGGGAGACCTTAATGCTAGGGTAGGAAATAGTCCAATTGATGGAGTGGTTGGGAAATGTGGAGTTCCAGGAAAAAATCGTAGTGGAGAGTTGATGGCGGAATTGTGTCTAGAAAGAGAGTTGATGATAGCAAATACAGTGTTTTGGAAGAAAGTCAAGCATAAGTACACATGGGAGAGGGTGGTGGAGGGAAGGGTGGTAGAGCGTTAATGGATTATGTAGTGGTAAATAGGATTATGATAGGAAGAGTTAAGGATGTACATGTGCTAAAGGGAGAGGCTGGGGGAATATCAATCACTTTTTGGTGGAAGGTAAGTTGAGAGTGGAGGATAGATGGAGAAAGAGGAAAGGGACAAAAGGTAGGGAGGTGCTTAGAGTGAACTCTTTAAATGAAAAGGAAAAAGAGAAGGAGTACAAGAAGAAGCTGAAGGAGTGGGAGGGAGCGAAGGATAGAGTAGAGCTAGGTGTAGAGGAGGAATGGGGATGGTTTAAGGAGGGAGTCACAAAGTGTACAAGGATGGTCTGTGGAACAAGGACAGGAGGAAATAGAAGGAAGGGTAGTGAATGGTGGGATGAGAAAACAAGGAGTGTAGTAGAAGAGAAGAAGCGAGCTTTCACATATTGGTTATAAAATAGGACGAAGGAGTCATATGAGAGGTACAAAGAAAAGAAAAGAGAAGTAAAGTAAAAGGTAAAGGAGGCAAAGTGGAGAGCAAATGTGAAATAGGGTAAGAGTATGACAGAAAACTTTGAAAGTAATAAAAAGATGTTTTGGAAAGAAATTAAGAGAGGAAGAGGAGGCGAATCAAGTAGAGAAGAAAAGGTAGAAGGTGTACATGGAGAGATGATAATGGAAGAGAAGGCAGTAAGGGGAAGATGGGCAGAATATTTTAGGGAGTTGCTAAATGTGAAGGAGGATAGGAAAGGAGAGATAGCTGCAGTGGGAAATGCTAAGAAAATGACCGTGATGAGTGAGGAAAATGGAGGAGAAATAAGGAAGGATAAAGTGGAGGCAGTTGTTAAGATGATGAAAGCAGGTAAGGCACCTGGTCTGGATGGATGCCATACAGAATGTCTAAAAAAAAAAAGAAGGTACAGTGATGGTGGACTGGCTGGTGAGGTTATTTAATGTTTGCCGGAGGGAGAGTAGAGTGCAGGAGGACTGGAGGAGTGCCTGTATAGTTACTCTTTACAAGGGAAAATGGGACAAGTGTGAATGTAGTAGTTTCAGAGGGATTAGCTTGTTAAGTGTAGTTGGGAAGGCTTATGGGAGGATCTTGATTGAGAGGATTAGGAGAGGAACAGAGGGAGAAATTAGTGAGGAACAGTGTGGATTAAGGACGAGTAGAGGTTGTGTAAATCAGATCTTTGTGGTAAGACAGATATGTGAGAAAGCTATAGGAAAGGGGAAGGATGTTGTTTGGGCTTTTATGGATCTGGAAAAGGCTTACGATAGGGTAGACAGAAAGGCACTGTGGGAGGTTATGCAGATATATGGGACAGGAGGAGAGCTTCTAGGAGCTGTCAAGAGTTTTTATGAGAGCTTGTGTCAGGACTAGAAATGGAGAGAGTGAGTGGTTCCAGGTAAAGGTGGGAATTCGTCAAGGATGCGTTATGTCACCCAGGCTGTTCAACTTATACATGGATGGGGTGGTGCGAGAGGTAAATGCAAGGGTAGTGGGTCAGGGATTGGAGATGGTTAAAGAAAATGGAGAAAAGTGGGAGGTGAGCCAGCTGTTGTTTGCGGACGACACTGCGCTTGTGGCAGGATCGGAGGTGGGATTGAGGAAGTTGGTGACAGAGTTTGGGAGAGTATGTGATAGAAGCTAAAGATAAATGTGGGTAAAAGTAAGGTGATGAAATGTAAAAGGGGTGAAAGTGGCAGTAGACTGGAAGTGAGCATTAAGGGAGAGCGACTGGAGGAAGTGGATAGTTTTAGATACTTGGGTGCAAATGTGGCAGCAAAAGCTGGAGTGAAGGTGGAGGTAGAATGTGGATTGAGAGAAACGAGTAAATGCTTTGGTGGATTAAAAAGTGTAATGAGGAATAGACATTTGGGAATGGATGCTACAAGGAGACTGTATGGAGGACTGATTGTGCCAACAGCATTGTATGAGGCAGAAACATGGAACATAAGAGAGGAAGAGAGAAGGAGTTTGAATGTGTTTGAGATGAGGTGTCTGAGAAGTATGATGGGGGTTACTAGGCTAGATAGAGTGAGAAATGAGGAGGTGAGGAGCAAAACAGGGGTGGAAAGGCAGTTGGGAGATAGGGTTGATGAAAGAGTATTAGGATGGTTTGGACACATGGAAAGAATGAGTGAACAAAGACTAGTAAAAGAGGTGCGGAAGGCAGATGTGCAGGGAGTGAACATGAGGGGACGTCCTAGGTTGAGGTGGATGAATGGGGTGAACGGGGCTTTGGGGAAAAGGGGAATGTCTGTTGACGAAGGACGGGACAGAACAGAAGACATGGGTGAATGGAGAATGGTTGTAAATGGATGATGTTGTGATGCATGAGGTGGAATGGGCGGGTGGATGGGGGATGAGGTAGTATGTGTGAGCAAAATTTGACGCAGCCCGAAGGGATTTCTCCCCGTCTTCTCGTTTTATGCATGGGGGGACGGAGGGGGGGGTCGCCAATTCAATGAAGCGGCCTTGCTGTGGATGTGCTGTGTCTTGCGACACTGCTTCTGACCCAGGGCAGTGGATAAGGTGCAGGGATGACCCGTCTTCCAAAAGGTCCTAAGATAAGAGGGAGGGTGGAGGGGTGTGGAGTATATTCAGGAATGGAATGGGTGGGAATGATTTATGCCTTTTCCTTTTTGGCTACCTCACTTGTAAGGGGGAAGAAGCCTTGGTATATGTATGTAGGTAGGTGGGTATGTATATGTGTATATATATATATATATATATATATATATATATATATATATATATATATATATATACATATATATGGACATATATATATATATGTTTATAAATATATATGTTTATATATATACACACACATATATATATATATATATATATTAAGATATGTATATATTATATATATATATATATATATATATATATATATATATATATATATATATATATATATATATATATATATATATATATATATATATATATATATATATATATATATACATATAAATGAGTATACTTAGGTAGGAGATTCTCCTGGCAAGAATTGTTGTCTATGATAGCATACTGACCTCTCCTAGTTTCATGCTTATTTCATGTTGTTTTTTCTTTGTAACCTTTCTATGTAACACTTCTCAATATATTTACGCATTAATTTTCGTATGTATTAATTCGGCCTTGAGAATGAAGTTGTGTAACATCGAAATGTTGGTACCGAAATATCTACTGGTTTGACTACCCTGAGTCAGTGTTCTAATGTCATTTGCTGATCTACATAGATTGCCTCTTGAAATAGTCGCCTTGTTCGCAGTACTGAACAAGTTAACAAGAAAATTATTGCCATCATGCTTTTATATGCGATATACATATATATATATATATATATAAATATATATATATAAATATATATATACATATAAATATATATATATACATATATAAATATACATATATATATTGTATATGTATATATATATATACGTATATATACATATATACATTATTTATTTACCTGTTGTTTACTTATTTATCTAAGTGTCAATTCCTTGATTTATTATAAATCAAATTTTCATATTCTCATTAATCAATTTCTTTATTTATTATCTTAGCTATTATTATTCCTTTATTAATTCATTCATTCGGCTGGAAGTCACTCTTCAGCAGCATAGAGTTACCTCTCGCTCGGGTATACAACTTTTATTGAGATATATATAAAACTTTGTTCCCAATAGTATC
>NW_027467740.1:560000-570000 GCF_046742065.1 Oratosquilla oratoria
AAATAAAAATAGAAAATAAACAAATAATAAATAAAGATAAAATGAGTATAAGAAAATTATAAAGAATAGAATGGATAAAGAAAAAATAGAATATATAAAGCGAAAAAATCTATAGATTTATATATATATATATATATATATATATATATATATATATATATATATATATATATATATATATATATATATATATATATATTGGAAGGGAGTTCCCTCAGCTGAATAAAACCGACCTGAGGGTCCCCGAAATATATCATCTGCCCCTTTTGTGCCGGGTGGTCCTCTCACTCACATCCCAGCTGCCGTCAAATTATTCTATTCGCCTCCATGCCAACCCGTCGGTGGGCGAAGACGGGTTCCGGGTGGTACATTCACCTGTCGCCAGGTGATTCGATTCATCTTCGTGGCCCTCCCTCGCGTGAGACCCGATCACATCTCCATCCCCTCACCACTCGGGCGCCATCATTGGTTAGAAACAACCTCCCTCCTCCCCCCCCACACACACATACTCAGCTTCTCTGACCTCTGCTAGAGAGGGCGAAGATTCATCTATCGGTGGATCAGGAACCGCCACCCGAACACCATCAAGGGGAAGCTGTCCACTTGGAGGGTCACCTATCAGCAACTGCTCAAAGCGCCCGGCAAAGGGGTTACACCTCTCCACACCTAACACTAGCTCGCCATCACCTCTTCTAAATGTGATCCTCTTGGTCACACTTTTAAAGCGGAGCTTCTTCAGGGCTCGGTAAGCAGGCCTGAGGTCATTTGCATTAAGATGGCCTCAGCGATTCCCCTAACGTACAACTTCTTATCCATTCTCATGGGAGCTTTAGTCCCCCGTTTCTGAGTTTTATATTGTTCCCCAGCCATTCTGGTAGCACGGCCCAACTCTTTATTCTTCAGTGTCTACCACGACGCCACACCACTACTCGACCAACGCACTCCTCGACAGCTTTCAGAGTTTCACGTCTCAAAGTGTCCCGTAGTTCTTCAGGGTCCTCGAGAGAGCCAAGTGCTTCAAACCGATTACAGATTGCTATTGCATACTCCAGGGCACACGCACCATCCCTCAGTTTCTTTAGATGAAATCCAGGTGGCTTACATCTCGGTATTCTCCTGGATTTGATACGCAGTCTAAGTGTTGCGACCACAACTCTATGATCGGTCCCAAAGGATTCAACACTTCGATACACACTGAAGTCCTGTAGGATCTTCCAAGTGTGTGATCGATCTCCTTCGCCAATCCTCTGGCATTATTATACCATGCCCATCGGTATGGCTCTCGCCTCTGGAACCAAGAACCGCCAATCCTCAGCCTTCTAGACTTTGTAAACTTCGGAAGGAGAGAACTGTTGAAATTACTGGTTCCAGAACCATGGGGACCAGTATATCATAGCCAGTTCTAACGGTGCCAGTAACCGCACTGAAGTCTCCCAAAATATTAAGTGTGTCTTATTTGATATTATCTATTTTCTATTCATTTATCTATTAATGCATTTAATATTTATGTTTTTATTTATGTTTACTTTTTATTGTACTAATACATTTATCAGTCGACGTAGTACTTGTTCTACCTGTAGTTCAAGAATTTATTACTTTTATGTCTTGAATTGTGCCAACATTCACTGTAATTAGTTCTTTGGCCATTTTCCTTATCTTAATTTTGGTTTTGATGCCGATTGTAACGGTGGCGGCCGCTTCGGCCCTCTTCGCGAGTGCTTGGGGCGTTGTAGTAATTGTAGTAGTTGTTCGGGTTGTTCGAGGGACCTGTCCCCTATTGGCATCGTGGTTTGGGTGGTATTGGCGATAAGGGAGTACCACGGAGATGAAGCCACCCGGAAGGGAAGGGGGTTCCTGGAGATAGTAGCCTCTAAGTCCTTGACCAGCCTCGGGGTGGCATGGAGGTGAACTTGACGGCAGCTGTGATATGAGGAAAAGGACCACCTAGACTCATCGTTTCCACACCTTGTTATGCGTCCTTTGTCGCTCAACACGGCCTTATTACGATACGGTGTTCTGTTCGTCTGTGTGTGTTAGTGCACTGTACCCGGCTGCAAATAGACGAAAACATTCTATCACAATATATTTCATTTTTCCAATGGTTTCTGCAAAGCATGTATATGTGTGCGTATGTATGCATGCACTTATACATTTATTAATGTATGTATTTGTGTATATGGTGAATGAGTGTATTTTATATTCACATAAAATCATACATGCGGGTTTATTAATACAAAACAAAATGGTCAGCCTTTAAAAAAACGTTCTTTATCATTTCTTACACTAATAGAAAACGGCCAATCTACGATAGTGTGATCTGAAGAGGATAACGAAATAAGTAGTAAAAAATAGTATCGTATCATCTTTGGCTTAGATAAGAGACTATTTTTCTATACTAACTCGTCATACAGTAAGTGTTATTATTGCTCTATAATATGTCTTTGTTAAGCATTTGTCTTTGTTTAGCAATTGCCTTTGAGCATATGTGCTATGGACACAGAACAGCCTTGATTTTGTGTACTACTAGCTTAGTGAGGGATACCTGATTCCATGAGTAATACCATCCAAATCTGTGTTCACTCATAACTGTTCTGACCTCCACCCCTTTTTTATTGTTCTTCAGAAGTTTAGTTTAGTATAACAATAATTGATGTTTACAAATTGGTTTTCACCTTTGTCTTGCCAGCCATAATATGGTATATGTCTCAGGTAGGGTCCGAGAACAGTTATGATCTGACCTTTTTCCTCGTTCTCCTTGTTATTTTACTCATTCGAGTACTGGTCCCCTGTACCCTACCCCTGATGCCTCAGGTTATAATGTACTACTCCCTAGTGCTCATACTAATTGCCCACTCCGTCCTGAGATTCAGGTTAAATGTTAGAATTAATTAATAGGTGTCCCTAGCTGCAGTGTAGCATTCACTATAACAACATGTTGATACAGCTGTAGAATATTGTATTATATCAATAATGGTACTACTCTGATATAGTACTCACTCATACAAGTTGATACAGCTGTAGAATAATGCAGTATATCATTAATGATACTACTCTGATATAGTACTCACTCATACTGTTTTGTTACAATTTAACATTATTTTGTTGTTCCTTTGCTTAATGCGATGTTCCTTTTTGTAATGGTGCTCAATTTTTGGTCTCAATATCCTATGTGTACAAACATTTCATTGATATTAGCAAGACTATAATATTTCTTTGTCGCGGCTCGTGCCGCTTAAATTCTTCTTATCGGCTTAAGAAACCTGCACAGCGAAGCTATAGCGATAATCCCATACCACACCCCTGGTCATATGGCCATTTCCCGAAGGTTGAGTGTGGTTTGAATTTTCCGCCAAAATCATCGGAAATTTAAAATTCCCGGCTCTGTGCAGGCATGCGCATTGTCGACCCCACCTCTCCCTCCCTATCCCCTCCCTTCTTACCCGGCTAGCTCGAGCCGGGCGTCGCGTCACTTCAATGAGAAATGAAGGCTTCGCCTGTGGGAGGAGGGAGGGACCCTAAATCTGTGCAGGTTTCTTAAGCCGATAAGAAGAATTTAAGCGGCACGAGCCGCGACAAAGAAATATTATCGGCTGAAAGAAACCTGCACAGCGAAGCTATGCATGAGACGAGGACAGGTGGGAGGAGAGGTGAAGCCTGAATCAAACCGTTATTACGTGCGTCTTTCCTATGGGAGACTTATTCATTTTATCACTCAGTAGAGGGGAGAAAGAAACGTCAAGTACCCACGCCGAAGAATGTGACATGCACAACATTGCACTGTTCACACAATGCGTAAATTATACGAAATTTGTATCCTGTTCAACGGTTCCTGGCCCCTCCCCACTCCTCGGTCGCCCTTTGCCCCCTCCACTTTTTTTAGATGAGAGGGGTGGAGCCGTTTCCATGGCGACACATGGGACAGGGGCGACCGAGTGGTAGAGACACCGTGTCCCAAAGGGAGTCGTCGATGTCCAGTCCCTAGGTCCCACACCCGCTCCACAGAGTGGGTGCGGAGAAACTCCAGCGATGCCACAAAGTCCCTGATGCTGTGGGCGTGCGGGGCATGGCCCGGGTCGGCTCTCTCCCAAAAAGCGGAAGGGCAGGTGCGCCCGGGACCTCGGGGTTAGGGGAATCCTAAATTTCGAGTTGTAGAAGAGATGATCCTCAGAAATCTCTTCCGTGTGTTCCACGTAGTCTTGGAACGCACGGACCGGGCGCAGTGGATGTGGGCGTCCTCCCTCCCGGAAGGATTGTATTCTGAGAGGGCCGATCATGTTGTCCGCTCGGCCGTTCCTGGCCAGGAATGTTGGTGATGGAGAGAGGGTTAGGGACGAGCTGTCCTCCTCCAGTTTGGAGACGGACGGGTGGTGGGTGATTGCCGCCAGCTGTGAAGCCCTGTAGTCCGTAGTCAAGGCGAGCAGAAAGGCGACGCGTCGAGGGAAGTGTTCTTCCTCCATAATGGCCCTTTCGAACGCCAGGTACTGCAGAACACGATGCAAGGACCAGGCCATGACCGGTTGATGTCTCGGCTCTCTCGAGGCGCTGATCCCCTTCATTAGGAGGGTTCACGCCCTCTGTGGCACTCGGATGTTCATGCCAAAGCGTAGCGGATCAGTGAGGGCTGTATAGTGAGGCAAGATAGTCGCCGGTGCCCTGTTGGTGGAGGTAGCCAGCCAAGTCAGGAAGTCCGGGACCATGCTGGCGGAGATGGTCACCATCGCGCGTCTCCGACGGCAGTTCCAGAATCTCCGTCAGCAGGACCCACACTGCCGCACTGAGGACGGAAGGTGAGCTCTGAGCATCTTGTCTGCTGCCTCTGTAGAGAAGAGTTGGCTGAGAGCTCCCCGTAGAAACTCCAAGCATCAAGTTGGAGTGACGCTTGGAGAGGCGCGGTAAGGCTGTTGGCTAGGCAGGCTGACCCCAGTAGAAGGGGAGAAGGGCCCCATCTCATTAGCTCCCCGAACCACGGCTGGGTTGGCCAGTAGGGAGCTATCAGGAGGACCTGACCCTTGAAGGATCTGAGGGTCTGCATCACCTTCAGGAGGACTAGTGTCGCTGGAGGAGGAAAATGAATACGTACCTCCAGCTGTTCCAGTCCTCCGTGAAGGCGTCTGGGCCTCCTGTGCGTGTCCTTTGGATGCAGGTGAGGTAAAGGGGGAGCTGGGTCGTGTTTGGGGAGGCAAACAGGTCCACCTCTGGGGTGCCGTAGCGGAGGGAGAACGACTCGAACACTTGTGGGCGTAGTTGCTACACTACGTAGATCTCTTGAAACCTGGATAGAGCGACCGGCGTAGGGCCCCCGACCGAAGCCAGGGACGCAACAACCTGTGGAGTGCTGAGGGTATCGGCCCGGGCAGGTCACGCGGGAGAAGCAGTATGCTCCTGTCGACCTCCCGTACCAGCCGTCGGCGCCGTAAGCGGCTCAGTGGAAGGGCCGGGGTCGCGAAGTTGAGGCAACCCCCCCCCCCCCGCCACCGAAGGAGGGAGGACGTGTGAGAGAAGCACGCTCTTTTGGCGCAGGGGAGCACCCGAAGGACGCTGACTGTGTCCCACTCAATCCCGAGCCAATAAAGTCTCTATGTGGGAGCAAGGGCAGACCCGTCCCAGTCCACCCCGAACTCCACGTCCGCCAACATACTCAGAGCCACTGAGATGTCGGCCGATGCACCCTCCCCGGTGGGCAAATGCATCAACTAGCCGTCTAGGAACATGAGTGTGGAGACGCTTGCTTCCGTCCAACGTACGCCTACCACTCTCACTAGTTTCGTGAAGATCCTCGGGGTAAGCGAGAAACCGAAAGGGAGTATGCGAGGCCAAGTTCGTTTCCGAGCGACCTCGTCCGTGGGCGTTAGTCAAGAGGCTTCGTCCTGGATGAAGACGTTCCCTGAGCGTCTCCCACGAAGACGGGCCTGGACCCTCGGTATGTATCCAACTCACCCCAAGTCTTCCCGCGGGAAGTCCTCGAAGCCCGTGGCGAGCGTCTTCATCCAATAGTGTGCTATGGCAATTTGTGACGTCTCATCACCCACAAGCGGACTTCTATATGTTTAATACCTAGTGACATCATGTGATTATACTGTGACGTCACCGGATTGATCATGGCGCCATAGGATCGTCTCGTGACGTCACAGGGACACAAATTGACGTCATAGGACTACATGGTGACGTCAATTTATCACATAATGACGTCATCTTATCATACCGTGACATCACTGAGTCACAGTGAGCGTTGAAATAAATTTTGACATGGTAAAATTGTGGACCATCATGACTGTAGATTAAATTAAGTTGAATAGGAAAAGTCATGTTCATTTCGACTTAAGTCACAGTGAGCGTCGAAATTAATTTTAACATGGTAAAATTCTCGACCATCATGACTGTAGATTAAATTAAGTTGAATAGGAAAAGTCATGTTCATGTTGACCTGAGTCACAGTGGGCGTTGAATTAGTTTAACATGGTAAAATTCTTGACCATCATGACTACAGATTAGCTTAAGTTGAATAGGAAAAGTCATGTTCATTTCGACCTAAGTCACAGTGAGCGTCGAAATTAATTTTAACATGGTAAAATTCTCGACCATCATGACTGTAGATTAAATTAAGTTGAATAGGAAAAGTCATGTTCATGTTGACCTGAGTCACAGTGGGCGTTGAATTAGTTTAACATGGTAAAATTCTTGACCATCATGACTACAGATTAGCTTAAGTTGAATAGGGAAAGTCATGTTCATTTCGACCTAAGTCACAGTGAGCGTCGAAATTGATTTTAACATGGTAAAATTCTCGACCATCATGACTGTAGATTAGCTCAAGTTGAATAGGAAAAGTCATGTTCGTGTCGACCTGAGTCACAGTGGGCGTTGAATTAATTTAACATGGTAAAATTCTTGACCATCATGACTACAGATTAGCTTAAGTTGAATAGGAAAAGTCATGGTCATTTCGACCTAAGTCAAAGTGAGCGTCGAAATCAATTTTAACATGGTAAAATTCTCGACCATCATGACTGTAGATTAGCTCAAGTTGAATAGGAAAAGTCATGTCCATTTCCACCTGAGTCACGGTGAGCGTCGAAATTAATTTTAACATGGTAAAATTCTCGACCATCATGACTGTAGATTAGCTCAAGTTGAATAGGAAAAGTCATGGTCATTTCGACCTGAGTCACAGTGAGCGTTGAAATTAATTTTAACATGGTAAAGTTCTTGACCATCATGACTATAGATTAGCTTAAGTTGAATAGGAAAAGTCATGTCCATTTCGACCTGAGTCACAGTGCGCGTCGAAATTAATTTTAACATGGTAAAATTCTCGACCATCATGACTGGAGGTTAGCTGAAGTTGAATAGGAAAAGTCATGGTCATTTCGATCTGAGTTACAGTGAGCGTTGAAATTAATTTCAACATGGTAAAATTCTTGACCATCATGACTATATATTAGCTTAAGTTGAATAGGAGAAGTCATGTCCATTTCGACCTGTTTTTTTTGTTTTTTGTTTTTTTTTTAAGGTCAAGGCATTTTATTTATGTAATACGTAGCACTTTGCGCCAACTTAAACTGTACTATTTAAAACATTTTCCTCTTCTCATTACACTAAATGATTGTAGTTTCTTTGAAATAATTTATACTCATTTTAACTAACACTAGACTCCCTAAGTCTAAAGTTCTTTTGTGTTTTACTTGGGGGTGGAACATCAGGTAAGTCATCTTTAAACTCAAGCCAAGTGAAGTTGATAAGAGGTTGGCTGTGGGTTTGGGGCTGCCGAGAGGCCTGATGACCCTGGGGGGCGCCACACTCCGTACCATAAGACACGTCCCCCTGTCTTCAAAGAGGCCCGGGTTCTTACCACGGACGGCCTGGAGACGGGGACGTATTGCGATCGTATATGGTCAAAGTCTACACCTAGGGCCTGATACAAACCGTGAGGCAATGGAGGACCGATGATGGTCGGAGGTATGGCGCTGCCGAGAGGCCTGATGACCCTGGGGGGCGCCACACTCCGTACCATAAGACACGTCCCCCTGTCTTCAAAGAGGCCCGGGTTCTTACCACGGACGGCCTGAAGACGGGGACGTATTGCGATCGTATATGGTCAAAGTCTACGCCTAGGGCCTGATACAACCCATGAGGCAATAGAGGACCGATGATGGTCGGAGGTATGGCGCTGCCGAGAGGCCTGATGACCCTGGGGGGCGCCACCCTCCGTACCATAAGACACGTCCCCCTGTCTTCAAAGAGGCCCGGGTTCTTACCACGGACGGCCTGGGGACGGACGTATTGCGATCGTATATGGTCAAAGTCTACGCCTAGGGCCTGAAACAAACCGTGAGGCAATAGAGGACCGATGATGGTCGGAGGTATGGCGCTGCCGAGAGGCCTGATGACCCTGGGGGGCGCCACCCTCCGTACCATAAGACACGTCCCCCTGTCTTCCGAGAGGCCCGGGTTCTTACCACGGACGGCCTGAAGACGGGGACGGATTGCGATCGTATATGGTCAAAGTCTACGTCTAGGGCCTGATACAAACCGTGAGGCAATAGAGGACCGATGATGGTCAGAGGTATGGGGCTGCCGAGAGGCCTGATGACCCTGGGGGGCGCCACACTCCGTACCATAAGACACGTCCCCTGTCCTCCGAGAGGACCCGGGTTGTTTACCAGGGACGGCTCGAAGACGGGGACGGATTGTGTTCGTATAAAATCAAAGTCGAAGAATGGGACAAACCAGCAGCCAAGCGGAAAGCGATAAAACTAACAGACGATTAACCAGCAGGAAACGGGACCGCCTGCTCCCATGTGGGCAGCGAGTTAACCACTCCGTCCCGTTTCCGCGATCTAAGTGACGCGACGCCCGGCTCGAGCTAGCCGGGTAAGAAGGGAGGGGATAGGGAGGGGGAGGTGGGGTCGACAATGCGCATGCCTGCACAGAGCCGGGAATTTTAAATTTCCGATGATTTTGGCGGAAAATTCAAACCACACTCAACCTTCGGGAAATGGCCATATGACCAGGAGTGTGGTATGGGATTATTGCTATAGCTTCGCTGTGCAGGTTTCTTTCAGCCGATAACAATGTTTATGTGTCATATGTGTACTGACTGGTATTACTCATGATTGTCTCTGGTCCCCTTAATTAACCCCCTACGTATGTTGTCTGTGTGACTTAGTGTAGAATAACAATCTGATGAGGACCACAATGGAAATAAGCGTACATGCTTTTGTGTTATCCTCGGCAATTTGCAATTATTATTCCGAACTATGTGTTCTTGTCATTATTTGCACTTCATGTACATTGATTCATTGCCAAATAAAGTGTAGCCCCTTTTCCGGGCACTTTGAGCAATTGCTCATGGGTGACCCTCCAAGTCGATAGCTTCCCCTTGATGGTGTTCGGGTGGCGTTCCCTGATCCACCGATAGATGAATCTTCGCCCTCTAGCAGAGGTCAAAGAGGCTGAATATGTGTGTGTGTGTGTGTGTGTGTGGGGTTGTTGTTGTTTCTTACCAATGTTGGCGCCCGAGTGGTGAGGGGATGGAGATGTGCTCGGCTCTCACGTGAGGGAGGGCCACGAAGATGAATCGAATCACCTGGCGACAGGTGACTGTACCACCCGGAACGGAAGGGGTTACTGTAGATAAGTCGTCGGCCACCGACGGGTTGGCATGGAGGCGAATAGAATAATTTGACGGCAGCTGGGATGTGAGTGAAAGGACCACCCGGCAAAAAAGGGGCAGATGATATATTTCGGGGACCCTCAGGTCGGTTTTATTCAGCTGAGGGAACTCCCTTCCAATATGTATATACAAATTTATAGTTTTTTCCGCTTTATATATTCTATTTTTTCTATATCCATTCTCTTCTTTATAATTTTCTTATAATCATTTTTATCTTGATTTATTATTTGTTTATTTTCTATTTCTATTTTTTATATAGTTATTTCAGTTTTATTATCTTATCTATATTTTCTTTAGTTTTTCTTTATTTTGTGTATATTGTTTATA
>NW_027467740.1:577500-582500 GCF_046742065.1 Oratosquilla oratoria
TGTGTGTGTGTGTGTGTGTGTGTGCGTGTGTGTGTGTGTGTGTGTGTGTGTGTGTGTGTGTGTGTGTGTGTGTGTGTGTGTGTGTGTGTGTGTGTATATATATATATATATATATATTTATATATATATATGTATATATATTGTAGAAGAGAAAAAGCGAGAGAGAGAGAAAGACAGAGAAAGAAACTTCTCGTCCAGTTCACCACCACATGTCCTACATAGGCTACATAGTGGCCTCAATGAAACCACCTGCTACCCCAATCTGATTTGACCAGCTCGTTAGAAGGAAGGTGTGCACCTTATTCGAAGACAAAAGAAGAGTGTCCAGAGGATTTTAAGGAGTGCGAAGAATGATCAACAGTTCTAAGGCCATTCTTCAGGGCTTCGGCAAAGTCCTCCGTGCATCGTCGAAAAATATTCGCCGGATTTTGCACATCATTTGCAGCTGTGGAGACATCGTAGACCCAGCTACAGAAACGCTTCTGAAGGACTCGAACATAACGCTGGAGTTCGAGGAATCTTATCCAGTCACCAGCTAGATGGAGACCAATGGAGATAACGAAAAGCTCCAGCAACACGAGGGAAGGGAGAATCTTCTTGAAAAACCCAAGACTCTTCAAGTGATCGAGAAGACTTCGCCCACTGAAGAACATTCTTTACAAGTGCCTTCCGATGGGACTCAAGATCCCAAAATGCCAAAAGAGACACCTCCACCTTCTGAGGAAACATACGAAGAGGATGTCTTATCCTTGCGGGTTGACGACAACAACCAAAGCAAACAAAAGGAAGACAAATCCACTCAGCCCAAGGAAGTCACTGCACTGCTTCCACAAGCTTCTGAGGCTCAAAAGAACGGCCCAAACACAGAAGAAAGAAGAGTGCCCTCAACTTCCACTCATGGGCCTCATACAAAATCGATCCAAAATGTGACACAGGACGCACAAACAATGGCCCCTCACAAGGAACGAAGAACACAAAAATACAAGACATATTTGGCAGAAGTTAAGAAGGAAGAGCTCGAGAGAGAGCCTCAGACTAACTCTGCCCTTCAACGAAAGGCAAAAAGAAAAATGGCCGAAAGTGCCACAAAGCCTCATGTTTACCCAAGCCAACCCGTCCAGCACCGTGGTGGCCGCAATACTAAAACAAGAGCCTACAATAATGATCAAAAAAGTAAAGATAATTATCATCATTTACACCATCAAAACAATACCCATCGCCAGTACCACCACCCAATCCACGATATCAGGAGGGAACAGGTACTCGACACGTGGCAAAGGGTGTACTACGACAATCCGAACTATTACTACTATTACTACTACAACGCCCCCCCAGGCGCTTGCAATAATCCCAACTATTACTACTACAACGCCCCTCCAGGCGCTTGCGAGGAAGGACAAGGCGGCCGGCGCCACCACCATCGCCGTCAAAACCAACGCGGCACAATTTTTCCGAATTAAGAATCGAAAGGAATGGGCCAAGAACTGATGTCGGCACGATTCAGACAGAAAATTGATATTTTACTCAACCATAACATGAACACGGTTTCTACTATATATATGCCACCATAATAAAAAAAAATAGAAAATAGATATACTGTATAGAAATAAGAATGAATATATAAAGAAAATACACAAAATAAAGAAAAACTAAAGAAAATATAGATAAAATAATATAACTGAAATAACTATATAAAAAATAGAAATAGAAAATAAACAAATAATAAATCAAGATAAAATGAGTTTAAGAAAATTATAAAGAATAGAATGGATAAAGAAAAAATAGAATATATAAAGAGAAAAAACATATAAATTTATATATATATTGGAAAAGAGTTCCCTCAGCTGAATAAAACTGACCTGAGGGTCCCCGAAATATATCATCTGCCCCTTTTGTGCCGGGTGGTCCTTTCACTCACATCCCAGCTGCCGTCAAATTATTCTATTCGCCTCCATGCCAACCCGTCGGTGGCCGAGGACATATCTACAGTAACCCCTTCCGTTCCGGGTGGTACATTCACCTGTCGCCAGGTGATTCGATTCATCTTCGTGGCCCTCCCTCACGTGAGAGCCGAGCATATCTCCATCCCCTCACCACTCGGGCGCCATCATTGGTTACAAACAACCCCCCTCCCTCCCACACACACACATACTCAGCCTCTCTGACCTCTTCTAGAGAGGGCGAAGATTCATATATTGGTGGATCAGGAACTGCCACCCGAACACCATCAAGGGGAAGCTGTCCACTTGGAGGGTCACCCATCAGCAACTGCTCAAAGTGCCCGGAAAAGGGGCTACACCTCTCCACACCTAACACTAGCTCGCCATCACCTCTTCTGAATGTGATCCTCTTGGTCACACTTTTGAATCAGAGCTTCTTCAGGGCTCGGTAAGTAGGCCTGAGGTCATTTGTATTAAGATGGCTCTAGACATCCTCAGCGATTCCCCTAACCTACATCTCCTTATCCATTCTCATGGGAGCTTAAGTCCTCCATTTCTGCGTTTTATATTGGTCCCCAGCCATTCTGGCAGCACCGCCCAACTCTATACTCTTCAGTGTCTTCCGCGACGCACAATAGTCAGATTCCTTGATTTTGTGAGCAAAAATAAAAAAATCAGTGTGACAATTTTGATCAAAAGCTGCTTCTTTATTGTTGGAAAGTATATATATATATTATCAATATACATGAAAAATTTCGTTATATTATTAGATTAGGGTGAAAAATTAATAATACAAAATACTGCATTTTAATCAACTTGCTCTCACAAATGTCATGCTGTCTTCAGGCACCCAATAATGAGACAGGAACAAATATGCACGACTAAAGAGTATATATAATAACCAGGAAAAGACTTATGTATATGATATACATCATTATTATATATTTCAAAAAACATTAAAAATGTTCATATATTCAATACTTTTCAAGCAGTGTAACACAAAATAGCAGTTAGATTATATATTTACCTATCTAATAGAGCATAAAATGGGTGCTTCTTCTCGCAATATCTTAAGAAAGCGATATTTAAATGACAAGTGTCTCACTCCTGCACGCATGTCCTTTTAAGAATACTAACTGTGGTTGATGGGAAGGTTTTTCAAGCACTAACGAACACACCACCAACATCATCATGTATGTACAAACCAAGGACAAATCCATCAGCCATAATCAACTTGAAGGAAATGCGAGAAAAATATATGCGGCGAAAATGGGTTGTTACAATCCTTAGATTTCTGTTCAACTATTTGGACAATCCAACTGCTGTGCGACGCCACACCACTACTCGACCTTGGGCACTCTCCAACGCACTCCTCGGCAGCTTTCAGAGTTTCGCGTCTGAAAGTGTCCCATAGTTCTTCAGGGTCCTCGAGAGAGCCAAGTGCTTCAAACCGATTAGAGATTGCTATCGCATACTCCAGGGCACACGCACTATCCCTCAGTTTCTTTAGTTGGAATCAAAGTGGGTTACATCTCGGTATTCTCCTGGATTTGATACGCAGTCTAAGTGTTGCGACCACAACTCTATGATCGGTCCCAAAGGATTCAGCACTTCGATAAACACTGAAGTTCTGTAGGATCTTCCAATAAGCGCTGACAAGTGTGTGATCGATCTCCTTCACCAATCCTCTGGCATTACTATACCATGCCCATCGGTATGGCTCTCGCCTCTGGAACCAAGAACCGCCAATCCTCAGCCTTCTAGACTTTGTAAAGTTCGGAAGGAGAGAACTATTGATATTACTGGTTCTAGAACCATGGGGACCAATATATCATAGCCAGTTCTAACGGTGCCAGTAACCGCACTGAAGTCGCCCAAAACGATAAGTGTGTCTTATTTGATATTATCTATTTTCTATTCATTTATCTATTAATGTATTTAATCTTTTTACGTTTTTATGATCCGTATATTTACTTTTTATTGTATTAATACATTTATCAGTCGACGTAGTACTTGTTCTACCTTTAGTTCAAGAATTTCTGACTTTTATGTCTTGAATTGTGCCAACATTGACTGTAATTAGTTCTTTGGCCATTCCTCTTATCTTAATTTTGGTTTTGATGCCGATCGTAACGGTGCCGGCGGCTTCGGCCCTCTTCGCGAGTGCCTGGGGCGTTGTAGTAATAGTAGTAGTACAGTAGTTCGGGTTGTTCGAGGGACCTGTCCCCTATTGGCATTGTCGTTTTGGGTGGTACTGGTGATGAGCATTGTTTTGATTGTAGTTTGTTGTGGATTCACAAATACTCTGAATGTCGGGGTTGGAAGTTCAGGACATCCCGTAAGGGTGGGGGGTCACCGTGAGTTTGACAATTCCGTCTACGAGGAGGAGGAGGTGGTGGTGGTGGGGGGGTATTTCCCCCTGTCCATCCTTGCACGCTTTATGACTCCCTCCTTGAACCATCCCCATTCCTCCTCCACACCCAGCACTACTCTATCCCTCACTCCCTCCTTCTCCGCCTTCAGCTTCTTTTCGTACTCCTTCTCCTTTTCCTTTTCATTTAAAGAGTTCACTATAAGAACCTCCCTACCTTTTATCCCTTTCCTCTTTCTCCATCTATCCTCCACTCTCAACTTACCTTCCACTAAAAAATTATCTGATATTCCCCCACCCTCTCCCCTTAGCATATGTACTTCGTTAACTCTTCCTATCAAAATCCTATTTACCACTACATAATCCATTATTGCTCTATCTACCACCCTTCCCTCCACCACCCTCTCCCATGTGTACTTATGCTTGACTTTCTTCCAAAACACTGTATTTGCTCTTCCTAGACACATTTCCACCATCAACTCTCCACTACGATTCTTTCCTGGAACTCCACATTTCCCAACCACTCCATCGATTGGACCATATCCTACCCAAGCATTAAGGTCTCCTAGTACTATTACATTGACATTTCTTCCTAAATCCTCTATGCACTCATTTAAATCTTTCCAAAAGCCTCCCTTTCTTCTACACTCTTCTCACTGCCAGGCCCATATGCACTTACAAAGACCCAC
>NW_027467740.1:592500-600000 GCF_046742065.1 Oratosquilla oratoria
ATATATATATATTGGAAGGGAGTTCCCTCAGCTGAATAAAACCGACCTGAGGGTCCCCGAAATATATCATCTGCCCCTTTTGTGCCGGGTGGTCCTTTCACTCACATCCCAGCTGCCGTCAAATTATTCTATTCGCCTCCATGCCAACCCGTCGGTGGCCGAGGACTTATCTACAGTAACCCCTTCCGTTCCGGGTGGTACATTCACCTGTCACCAGGTGATTCGATTCATCTTCGTGGCCCTCCCTCACGTGAGAGCCGAGCACATCTCCACCCACTCAGCACTCGAGCGCCATCATTGGTTAGAAACAACCCCCCCTCCCTCCACACACACATATACTCAGCCTCTCTGACCTCTGCTACTCTCACGTGAGGGAGTACCACGGAGATGAAGCCACCCGGAACGGAAGGCGGTTCCTGGAGATAGTAGACCTCTAAGTCCTTGACCAGCCTCGGGGTGGTATGGAGGTGAATAAAATCACCTGAGGGCAGCTGTGATATGAGGAAAAGGACCACCCAGACTCATCATTTCCACACCTTGTTACGCGTCCTTTGTCGCTCAACACGGCTATATTACGATACGGTGTTCTGTTCGTGTGCATGCGTGTGTACCCGGCTGCAAATAGACGAAAACATTCTATCACCATATATTTCATTTTCCCAATGGTTTCTGCAAATCATGTATATGTATGCGTATGTATGCATGCACTTGTACGTTTATAAATGTATGTATTTGTGTATATGGTGAATGGGTGTATTCTATATTCACATAAAACCATAGATGCAGGTTCGTTAATACAAAACAAATAAGTCAGCCTTTAAAGTAGCGTTCTTTTTCACATCTTACACTAATAGAAAACTGCCAATCTACAGTAGTGTGATCTAAAGAGGATAACGAAATAAATAGTAAAAAATAGTTATCATATTATCTTTGGCTTAGATAAGATACTATTATCGGCTGAAAGAAACCTGCACAGCGAAGCTATAGCGATAATCCCATACCACACTCCTGGTCATATGGCCATTTCCCGAAGGTTGAGTGTGGTTTGAATTTTCCGCCAAAATCATCGGAAATTTAAAATTCCCGGCTCTGTGCAGGCATGCGCATTGTCGACCCCACCTCCCCCTCCCTATCCCCTCCCTTCTTACCCGGCTAGCTCGAGCCGGGCGTCGCGTCACTTAGATCGCGGAAACGGGACGGAGTGGTTAACTCGCTGCCCACATGGGAGCAGGCGGTCCCGTTTCCTGCTGGTTAATCGTCTGTTAGTTTTATCGCTTTCCGCTTGGCTGCTGGTTTGTCCCATTCTTCGACTTTGATTTTATACGAGCACAATCCGTCCCCGTCTTCGAGCCGTCCCTGGTAAACAACCCGGGTCCTCTCGGAGGACAGGGGACGTGTCTTATGGTACGGAGTGTGGCGCCCCCCAGGGTCATCAGGCCTCTCGGCAGCCCCATACCTCTGACCATCATCGGTCCTCTATTGCCTCACGGTTTGTATCAGGCCCTAGGCGTAGACTTTGACCATATACGATCGCAATCCGTCCCCGTCTTCAGGCCGTCCGTGGTAAGAACCCGGGCCTCTCGGAAGACAGGGGGACGTGTCTTATGGTACGGAGGGTGGCGCCCCCCAGGGTCATCAGGCCTCTCGGCAGCGCCATACCTCCGACCCTCATCGGTCCTCTATTGCCTCACGGTTTGTTTCAGGCCCTAGGCGTAGACTTTGACCATATACGATCGCAATACGTCCGTCTCCAGGCCGTCCGTGGTAAGAACCCGGGCCTCTTTGAAGACAGGGGGACGTGTCTTATGGTACGGAGTGTGGCGCCCCCCAGGGTCATCAGGCCTCTCGGCAGCGCCATACCTCCGACCATCATCGGTCCTCTATTGCCTCACGGTTTGTATCAGGCCCTAGGCGTAGACTTTGACCATATACGATCGCAATACGTCCCCGTCTTCAGGCCGTCCGTGGTAAGAACCCGGGCCTCTTTGAAGACAGGGGGACGTGTCTTATGGTACGGAGTGTGGCGCCCCCCAGGGTCATCAGGCCTCTCGGCAGCCCCAAACCTCCGGTCATCAATGGTCCTCTAACAGCCTCATAGCTTGCTTCGTCAGGCCCTAGGCGTAGACTTTGACCTTATACGGTCGTAATCCGTTCCCCATACGTCTTCGGTTCGTCCGCGGTAAGAACCCGGGCCTCTCGGAAGACAGGGGGACGTGTCCTATGGTACGGAGGGAGTGCCCCCGAGGGTCATCAGGCCTCTCGGCAGCCCCATACATCCGACCAATAATGGTCCTCTAACGCCTTAATGGCTCCCTTTGTGAGGCCCTAGGCGTAGACTTTGACCTTTTCCACTCGTAATCCGTTCCCCATACGTCTTCGAGTCGTCTGTGGTAAGAATCCGGGCCTCTCGGAGGACAAGGGGACGTGTCTAATGATACGGAGGGTGGCTCCCCGAGGATCATCAGGCCTCGGCAGCCCCATACCTCCGAGCTTCAATGGTCTTCTAACGCCTCACGGCACCACCCTCCTTCCAGGTTTCTTATCACCCCAGCCCTTCTCATGAGCCACAGCCAACCTCTTATCAACTTCACTTGGCTTGAGTTTAAAGATGACTTACCTGATGTTCCACCCCCAAGTAAAACACAAAAGCACTTTAGACTTAGGGAGTCTAGTGTTAGTTAAAATGAGTATAAATTAGTTCAAAGAAACTACAATCATTTAGTGTAATGAGAAGAGGAAAATCAGTTTTAAATAGTACAGTTTAAGTTGGCGCAAAGTGCTAGGTATTACATAAATAAAATGCCTTGACCTTGAAGAAAAAAAAAAAAAAACAGGTCGAAATGAACATGACTTTTCCTATTCAACTTAAGCTAATCTGTAGTCATGATGGTCAAGAATTTTACCATGTTAAACTAATTCAACGCCCACTGTGACTCAGGTCAACATGAACATGACTTTTCCTATTCAACTTAATTTAATCTACAGTCATGATGGTCGAGAATTTTACCATGTTAAAATTAATTTCGACGCTCACTGTGACTTAGGTCGAAATGAACATGACTTTTCCTATTCAACTTAATTTAATCTACAGTCATGATGGTCCAGAATTTTACCATGTCAAAATTTATTTCAACGCTCACTGTGACTCAGTGATGTCACGGTATGATAAGATGACGTCATTATGTGATCAATTGACGTCACCATGTAGTCCTATGACGTCAATTTGTGTCCCTGTGACGTCACGAGACGATCCTATGGCGCCATGATCAATCCGGTGACGTCACAGTATAATCACATAATGTCACTAGGTATTAAACATATAGAAGTCCGCTTGTGGGTGATGAGACGTCACAAATTGCCATAGCACACTATTGGATGAAGACGCTCGCCACGGGCTTCGAGGACTTCCCGCGGGAAGACTTGGGGTGAGTTGGATACATACCGAGGGTTCAGGCCCGTCTTAGTGGGAGACGCTCAGGGAACGTCTTCACCCAGGACGAAGCCTCTTGACTAACGCCCACGGACGAGGTCGCTCGGAAACGAACTTGGCCTCGCATACTCCCTTTCGGTTTCTCGCTTACCCCGAGGATCTTCACGAAACTAGTGAGAGTGGTAGGCGTACGTTGGACGGAAGCAAGCGTCTCCACACTCATGTTCCTAGACGGCTAGTTGATGCATTTGCCCACCGGGGAGGGTGCATCGGCCGACATCTCAGTGGCTCTGAGTGTGTTGGCGGACGTGGAGTTCGGGGTGGACTGGGACGGGTCTGCCCTTGCTCCCACACAGAGACTTTATTGGCTCGGGATTGAGTGGAACACAGTCAGCGTCCTTCGGGTGCTCCCCTGCGCCAAAAGAGCGTGCTTCTCTCACACGTCCTCCCTCCTTCGGTGGCGGGGGGGGGGGGGTTGCCTCAACTTCGCGACCCCGGCCCTTCCACTGAGCCGCTTGAGGCGCCGACGGCTGGTACGGGAGGTCGACAGGAGCATACTGCTTCTCCCGCGTGACCTGCCCGGGCCGATACCCTCAGCACTCCACAGGTTGTTGCGTCCCTGGCTTCGGTCGGGGGCCCTACGCCGGTCGCTCTATCCAGGTTTCAAGAGATCTACGTAGTGTAGCAACTACGCCCACAAGTGTTCGAGTCGTTCTCCCTCCGCTACGGCACCCCAGAGGTGGACCTGTTTGCCTCCCCAAACACGACCCAGCTCCCCCTTTACCTCACCTGCATCCAAAGGACACGCACAGGAGGCCCAGACGCCTTCACGGAGGACTGGAACAGCTGGAGGTACGTATTCATTTTCCTCCTCCAGCGACACTAGTCCTCCTGAAGGTGATGCAGACCCTCAGATCCTTCAAGGGTCAGGTCCTCCTGACAGCTCCCTACTGGCCAACCCAGCCGTGGTTCGGGGAGCTAATGAGATGGGGCCCTTCTCCCCTTCTACTGGGGTCAGCCTGCCTAGCCAAAAGCCTTACCGCGCCTCTCCAAGCGTCACTCCAACTTGATAATTGGAGTTTCTACAGGGAGCTCTCAGCCAACTCTTCTCTACAGAGACAGCAGACAAGATGCTCAGAGCTCACCTTCCGTCCTCAGTGCGGCAGTGTGGGTCCTGCTGACGGAGATTCTGGAACTGCCTTCGGAGACGCGCGATGGTGACCATCTCCGCCAACATGGTCCCGGACTTCCTGACTTGGCTGGCTACCTCCACCAACAGGGCACCGGCGACTATCTTGCCTCACCATACAGCCCTCACTGATCCGCTACGCTTTGGCATGAACATCCGAGTGCCACAGAGGGCGTGAACCCTCCTAATGAAGGGGATCAGCGCCTCGAGAGAGCCGAGACATCAACCGGTCCTGGCCTGGTCCTTGCATCGTGTTCTGCAGTACCTGGCGTTCGAAAGGGCCATTATGGAGGAAGAACACTTCCCTCGACGCGTCGCCTTTCTGCTCGCCTTGGCTACGGACTACAGGGCTTCACAGCTGGCGGCAATCACCCGCCACCCGTCCGTCTCCAAACTGGAGGAGGACAGCTCGGCCCTAACCCTCTCTCCATCACCAACATTCCTGGCCAGGAACGGCCGAGCGGACAACATGATCGGCCCTCTCAGAATACAATCCTTCCGGGAGGGAGGACGCCCACATCCACTGCGCCCGGTCCGTGCGTTCAAAGACTACGTGGACCACACGGAAGAGATTTCTGAGGATCATCTCTTCTACAACTCGAAATTTAGGATTCCCCTAACCCCGAGGTCCCGAGCGCACCTGCCCTTCCGCTTTTTGGGAGAGAGCCGACCCGGGCCATGCCCCGCACGCCCACAGCATCAGGGACTTTGTGTCATCGCTGGAGTTTCTCCGCACCCACTCTGTGGAGCCGGTGCGGGACCTAGGGACTGGACATCGACGACTCCCTTGGGGACACGGTGTCTCTACCACTCGGTCGCCCCTGTCCCATGTGTCGCCATGGAAACGGCTCCACCCCTCTCATCTAAAAAAAGTGGAGGGGGCAAAGGGCGACCGAGGAGTGGGGAGGGGCCAGGAACCGTTGAACAGGATACAAATTTCGTATAATTTACGCATTGTGTGAACAGTGCAATGTTGTGCATGTCACATTCTTCGGCGTGGGTACTTGACGTTTCTTTCTCCCCTCTACTGAGTGATAAAATGAATAAGTCTCCCATAGGAAAGACACACGTAATAACGGTTTGATTCAGGCTTCACCTCTCCTCCCACCTGTCCTCGTCTCATGCATAGCTTCGCTGTGCAGGTTTCTTTCAGCCGATAATATTTCTTTGTCGCGGCTCGTGCCGCTTAAATTCTTCTTATCGGCTTAAGAAACCTGCACAGATTTAGGGTCCCTCCCTCCTCCCACAGGCGAAGCCTTCATTTCTCATTGAAGTGACGCGACGCCCGGCTCGAGCTAGCCGGGTAAGAAGGGAGGGGATAGGGAGGGGGAGGTGGGGTCGACAATGCGCATGCCTGCACAGAGCCGGGAATTTTAAATTTCCGATGATTTTGGCGGAAAATTCAAACCACACTCAACCTTCGGGAAATGGCCATATGACCAGGAGTGTGGTATGGGATTATCGCTATAGCTTCGCTGTGCAGGTTTCTTAAGCCGATAAGAAGAATTTAAGCGGCACGAGCCGCGACAAAGAAATATTTTCCTACACTAACTCGTCTTTGTTAAGCATTTGTCTTTGTTTAGCAATTGCCTTTGAGCATGTCTTTGACTGCAGTTGCCAATAAAATGACAAAATGGTTAATGCACAAAAAACATACATATCATACATACATATGTGTGTATTGTTATTACTATTATTATTATTACCATCATCATCATCATCATCATCATCATCATCATCATCATCATCATCATCATCATCATCATCATCATCATCATCATCATCATCATCATCATCATCATCATCATCATCATGATACTTTAGGGTCTATATGGGGCGCTCCTACGGACCAGAGCCACACATCATTTTGTCTATGATAGAGTAAAACTCTGTTCATAGAGAAATGATGACACTTTATTATTACGACTGTCCCTCCGTTATGCTGTCCCCCAACCCCTTGTTGCTGTCCTACACCATTTCTCTGAGTATTACTTTTCTGTTTTCGCCGACCCTGTGGTGGGGGAACAGAATGCTACCACCAAGTTTTTCCACCTGAGTCGTAAGAGGCGACAAAAAAGGGACGGGGAATGGGATTAGGAGTCCTACTACCTGTGGCCCCGAAAGGGGACATTCCTAAAAACAAAAGAAAAGGCATAAGAGGGTCTGGGAGTTTTCCAACCAGTACCCTAAGGTTTGGGTCTTTTAATGTGCGTGGATGTAATACAAATGAGAGTAAGAGGGAAGAGATTGACAGTATGTTTGTGAGAAGAAAGATGGATGTACTGGCTTTGAGTGAAACTAAAATGAAAGGAAAGGGCAACTGTGAGTTTGGGAGTGTAGCTGGGAGGTACTTAGGAGTGAAGAGAGGACGAGGGAGAGAAGGGGTGGCTATACTAGTAAGTGAAGAGATAAGTATGTGGGTAGTGGAGTGGAAGGAGGTTTCATCAAGGTTAATGTGCATGAAGGTGAAGCTGGGAAGGGAGATGTGGGTTTTTGTAAGTGCGTATGGACCTGGTAGTGAGAGGAGAGTAGAGGAAAGGGAGGCTTTTTGGGTACATATAAATGAGTGTATAGAGGGATTAGGGAGAAATATCAATGTAGTTCTATTGGGAGACCTTAATGCTAGGGTAGGAAATGAGCTAATAGACGGAGTGATTGGGAAGTATGGAGTTCCCCGTAAAAATCGTACTGGAGAAATGATGGTGGAGATGTGTCTTGAAGGAGAGTTGATGATAGCAAATACAGCAGTATTTAAGAAGAAAGTCAAGTATAAGTACACATGGGAGAGAGTGGTGGATGGAAGGGTGGCAGATAGAGCGTTAATGGACTACATAGTGGTCACCAGGAGTATGGTAGGAGGAGTTAAGGATGTACAAGTTCT
>NW_027467740.1:610000-620000 GCF_046742065.1 Oratosquilla oratoria
TCTGCTAGAGAGGGTGAAGATTCATCTATTGGTGGATCAGGAACTGCCACCCGAACACCATCAAGGGGAAGCTGTCCACTTGGAGGGTCACCCATCAGCAACTGCTCAAAGTGCCCGGCAAAGGGGCTACACCTCTCCACACCTAACACTAGCTCGCCATCACCTCTTCTGAATGTGATCCTCTTGGTCACACTTTTGAATCAGAGCTTCTTCAGGGCTCGGTAAGCAGGCCTGAGGTCGTTTGCATTAAGATGGCCCTAGACATCCTCAGCGATTCCCCTAATGTACATCTCCTTATCCATTCTCATGGGAGCTTTAGTCCCCCGTTTCTCAGTTTTATATTGGTCCCCAGCCATTCTGGCAGCACGGCACAACTCTTTACTCTTCAGTATCTTCCGCGACGCACAATAGTCAGATTCATTGATTTTGTGGGCAAAAATAAAAAAAATCAGTGAGACAATTTTTATCAAAAGATTCTTGTTTATTGTTGGAAAGTATATATATATTATCAATATACATGAAAAATTTCGTTATATTATTAGATTAGGGTGAAAAATTAATAATACAAAATACTGCATTTTAATCAACTTGCTCTCACAAATATCATGCTGTCTTCAGGCACCCAATAATGAGACAGGAACAAATATGCACGACTAAAGAGTATATATAATAACCAGGAAAAGACTTATGTATATGCTATACATCATGATTATATATTTCAAAACATTAAAAACTTTCATATATTCAATACTTTTCAAGCAGTGTAACACAAAATAGCAGTTATATTATATATTTACCTGTCTAATAAAGCATAAAATGGGTGCTTCTTCTCGCAATATCTTAAGAAAGCGATATTTAAATGACAACTGTCTCACTCCTGCACGCATGTCCTTTTAAAAATACTAACTATGGTTGATGGGAAGGTTTTTCAAGCACTAACGAATACACCACCAGCATCATCATGCTATATCTACAAACCAAGGACAAATCCATCAGCCATAATAAACTTGAAGGAAATGCGAGAAAAATATATGGGCGAAAATGGGTTGTTACAATCCTTAGATTTCTGATCAACTATTTGGACAATCCAACTACTGTGCGACGCCACACCACTACTCGACCTTGGGCACTCCCCAACGCACTCCTCGACAGCTTTCAGAGTTTCGCGTCTGAAAGTGTCCCATAGTTCTTCAGGGTCCTCGAGAGACCCAAGTGTTTCGAACCGATTAGAGATTGCTACCGTATATTCCAGGGCACACGCACCATCCCTCAGTTTCTTTAGATGAAATCCAGGTGGGTTACATCTCGGTATTCTCCTGGATTTGATACGCAGTCTAAGTGTTGCGACCACGACTCTATGATCGGTCCCAAAGGATTCAGCACTTCGATAAACACTGAAGTTCTGTAGAATCTTCCAATAAGCGCTGACAAGTGTGTGATCGATCTCCTTTGCCAATCCTCTGGCATTACTATACCATGCCCATCGGTATGGCTCTCGTCTCTGGAACCAAGAACCACCAATCCTCAGCCTTCTAGACTTTGTAAAGTTCGGAAGGAGAGAACTATTGATATTACTGGTTCTAGAACCATGGAGACCAATATATCATAGCCAGTTCTACCGGTGCCAGTAACCGCACTGAAGTCCCCCAAAACGATAAGTGTGTCTTATTTGATATCATCTATTTTCTATTTATTTATCTATTAATGTATTTAATCTTTTTACGCTTTTATGATCCGTATATTTACTTTTTATTGTATTAATACATTTATCAGTCGACGTAGTACTTGTTCTACCTGTAGTTCAAGAATTTATGACTTTTATGTCTTGAATTGTGCCAACATTGACTGTAATTAGTTCTTTGGCCATTTTTCTTATCTTAATTTTGGTTTTGATGGCGATAATAAAGGTGCCGGCCGCGTCGGCCCTCTTCGCGAGTGCCTGGGGCGTTGTAGTAATAGTAGTAGTTGTGCGGGTTGTTCAAGGGACCTGTCTCCTATTGGCATCGTGGTTTGGGTGGTACTGGCGATGAGCATTGTTTTGATTGTAGTTTATTGTGGACTCACAAATACTCTGAATGTCGGGGTTGGAAGTTCAGGACATCCAGTAGGAGTGGGGGTCACCGTGAGTTCGACAGTTCCGCCTACGAGGTGGTGGTGGTGGTGGTGGTGGTGGTGGTGGTGGTGGTGGTGGTGGTGGTGGTGGTGGTGGTGGTGGTGGTGGTGGTGGTGGTGGTGGTGGTGGTGGTGGTGGTGGTGGTGGTGGTGGTGGTGGTGGTGGTGGTGGTGGTGGTGGTGGTGGTGGTGGTGGTGGTGGTGGTGGTGGTGGTGGTGGTGGTGGTGGTGGTGGTGGTGGTGGTGGTGGTGGTTGCCTGCGATGAGAGAGGCCCAGCGACCTCTGGCAGACAAACAACAGGGGAGTAGGGGAGAGGTTGCGTGGGCGGGGGCTGATTGTTATCGGGTGTTTTACAGGTGGCTCGTGAGAGTGAGGTGGTGGGGGAGTGGGTGGTGGAGGGGTGGTTGTTTCTAAACCAATGATGGCGTCCGGGTGGTGAGGGGGTGGGTGGGGGTGCTCGTCTCTCACGTGAGGGAGTACAACGGAGATGAAGCCACCCGGAAGGGAAGAGGGTTCCTGGAGATAGTAGACTCTTTGACCATCCTCGGGGTGGCATGGAGGTGAATAAAATCACCTGACTGCAGTTGTCATATGAGGAAAAGGACCACTCAGACTCATCATTTCCACACCTTGTTACGCGTCCTTTGTCGCTCAACACGGCCATAGTACGATACGGTGTTCTGTTCGTGTGTGTGTGCGTGTGCGTGTGTGTGTGTGTGTGTGTGTGTGTGTGTGTGTGTGTGTGTGTGTGTGTGTGTGTGTGTGTGTGTGTGTGTGTGTGTGTGTGTGTGTGTGTGTGTGTGTGTGTGTGTGTGTGTGTGTGTGTGTGTGTGTGTGTGTGTGTGTGTATTTACCTAGTTGTATTTTACGGGAAGGGGAGCTATGCTCGTGGTGTCCCGTCTTCATATCTCATTTTATCTAAACTATTTTTAAATTCATGTATTGTTTTTGCACACACCACTTTCTCATCTAACTTGTTCCAACTGTCTATTACTCTGTGAGGAAAGCTGTTCTTTTTCAGATCTCTTCCATAGCTGTCTTTTTTATTTTCTTTCCGTGTCCTCTTGTGTTTCTATCATCCCATTTTATCAGATTCTCTCTATCAGTAATTTCTATGCCTTTCATGATTCTGTAAATAGCTATCAAATCTCCTCTCTCTCTTCTTTGCTCTAGTGTCTGTAGTTCAAGTTTTGCCAGTCTCTCTTCATATGATAGTTTTGAGAGTGCTGGTGCCAATTTTGTAATTGCTCTTTATATTCTTTCAAGTTTTTTTTATACATTTTTTTGTACTTGGTGACCATATCGTTGCTGCATATTCCAATCTTGGTTTTATCAGGGTGATTAGAATTTTCTTCACCATTTCTTCATCCAGGTATGTAAATGCCACTTTGATTGTTCTTATTAAATTATAAGTTTCTCCAAAAATCTTACTTATATGTTTCTCAGGTGACATATTATTCATAACAATGACTCCCAGGTCCTTCTCATTTTCTACTTTTTTTATTCCTTCTTCTCCCAATTTATATGCTCCTGTTATTCTGTTTTTGCTTTTTCCAAATTCCATTATACTACACTTTTTTGTATTGAACTCCATCTCCCACTTCCTACTCCATTCCCATACTTTATTTAGATCACTCTGTAGTGATTCACAATCTTCTTCCGTGTTCACTCTTTTCAGTAGTTTTGCATCATCTGCAAAGAAGCTCATATAGCTTTCAATTCCTGTGGGAGGTACTGCAGATATATGGGATAAGAGGAAAGCTGTTAAGAGCAGTCAAGAGTTTTTACGAGAGTAGATTAGAAATGGATTAGTAGGATGAGAAATGGAGAGAATGAAAGGTTTGAGGTAAAGGTGGGACTTCGTCAGGGATGTGTCATGTCGCCCTGGCTGTTCAATATTGTGAGAGAGGTGAGAGAGGTGAATGCAAGGGTAGTGGGTCAGGGGTAGGAGATGATGAAAGAAAATGGAGAAAAGTGGGAGGTGAGACAGTTGTTGTTTGCTGACGACACTGCGCTTGTAGCAGGATCAGAGGAGCGAATGAGGAAGTTAGTGACAGAGTTTGAGAAGGTGTGTGAAAGAAGGAAGCTGAAGATAAATGTGGGTAAAAGTAAGGTGATGACATGTACAAGGGGAGAGAGTGACAACAGGCTGGAGGTGAGCATTAAGGGTGAAAGACTGGAGGAAGTGGATAGCTTAAGATACTTGGGTGCGAACGTGGAAAGGAAAGCGAGGAGTAGGAGTGGAGGTAGAATGTAGATTGAGAGAAGCGAGTAGATGCCTTGGTGGATTAATAAGTGTAATGAGAAATAGACATCTGGGAATGGATGCTAAGAGGAGGTTATATGAAGGAGTGATTGTACCAACAGCATTGTACGGGGCAGAAACATGGAACATGAGAGAGGAAGAGAGAAGGAGTTTGAATGTGTTTGAGATGAAGTGTCTGAGAAGTATGATAGGGGTTACAAGGCTAGATAGAGTAAGAAATGAGGAGGTGAGGAGGAGAACAGGGGTGGAAAGGGAACTGGGAGATAGGGTTGATGAAAGGATATCAGGATGGTTTGGACTCATGGAAAGAATGAGTGAAGAAAGATTAGTAAAAGAAGTGTGGAAGGCAGAGGTGGAAGGAGTAAATATGAGGGAGCGTCCTAGGATGAGATGGATCGATGGGGTGAAAGAGGCATTACAAAAGAGAGGAATGTCTGTAGAGGAAGGACGGGAGAGGACAGAAGATAGGGGTGAATGGAGAGGGGTTGTGTATAGATGATGATGTGATGCATGTGGGGGAGTGGGTGGGGGATGGGGGGTGAGGAAGTACGTATGAGAAAAAAAATTGACGCAGCCAGAAATGGATTTCTCCCCATCTTCTCCTTTTCTGCATGAGGGGACGGAGAGGGGGGGTCGCCGAATTTATGAAGCGGCCTTGCTGTGGATGTGCTGTGTCTTACGACACTGCTTCTGGCCCAGGGCAGTGGACAGGATCCAGGGATGACCCGTCATCCCGGAGGTGCCAAGATAAGAGGGAGGGAGGAGGGTGGAGGGGAGTGGAATATATGGGAAATGGAATGGGTGGGAGTGGTTTCTATGCCTTTTTCTTTTTTGGCTACCCCCATGTAGGGGGGAAAATCCTTTGGTATATGTATATATATATGTGTGTGTGTGTGTGTGTGTGTGTGTGTGTGTGTGTGTGTGTGTGTGTGTGTGTGTGTGTGTGTGTGTGTGTGTGTGTGTGTGTGTGTGTGTGTGTGTGTGTGTGTGTGTGTGTGTATTCATTTGGTCTTTGGATCACGTGTTGGACTCGTGATCGACAGCTATTTCCCTCCTGGAAGAGAGCTCAGAGCTCGTAGGTACGATCTATGGGTAATGCTATGACCTTACACACACACACACACCCAACTCCCCGCCCACGAGAGTCAGAGTAACGACCCGAAGCGCAGCTGTACCGAAATAATTTCGGCCCTGGGCAGGATTCGAACCAAGCACTACGCGCACCACCATGCTAGTAGTTCATCGTTCTACCAACTGCGCCACCGAGTCGTGTGTGTGTGTGTGTGTGTGTGTGTGTGTGTGTGTGTGTGTGTGTGTGTGTGTGTGTGTGTGTGTGTGTGTGTGTGTGTGTGTGTGTGTGTGTGTGTGTGTGTGTGTGTGTGTGTGTGTGTTTGTGTGTATGTGTATGTGTGTGCGCGTGTATTGTATATATATATATATATATATATATATATATATATATATATATATATATATATATATATATATATATATACTGTATATATATATATATATATATATATATATATATATATATATATGTGTGTGTGTGTGTGTGTGTGTGTGTGTGTGTGTGTGTGTGTGTGTGTGTGTGTGTGTGTGTGTGTGTGTGTGTGTGTGTGTGTGTGTGTGTGTGTGTGTGTGTGTGTGTGTGTGTGTGTGTGTGTGTGTGTGTGTGTGTGTGTGTGTGTGTGTGTGTGTGTGTGTGTGTGTGTGTGTGTGTGTGTGTGTGTGTGTGTGTGTGTGTGTGTGTGTGTGTGTGTGTGTGTGTGTGTGTGTGTGTATGTATATATATATATGTGTGTGTGTGTATCTATATATATATATATATATATATATATATATATATATATATATATATATATATTGTAGAAGAGAAAAAACGAGAGAATAAGAGAAGGAGAGAGAGAGAGAGAGAGAGCGAGAGAGAGAGAGAGAAACTTCTAGTCCACCACATACACTACATACACAGTGGCCTCAATGAAACCACCTGCTGCCCCAATCTGATTTGACCAGCTCGTTAGAAGGAAGGTGTGCACCTTATTCGAAGACAAAAGAAGAGTGTCCAGAGGATTTTAAGGAGTGACAAAATGATCAACAGTTCTAAGGCCATTCTTCAGGGATTCGGCAAAGTCCTCTGTGCATCGTCGAAAAAGATTCGCCGGATTTTGCGAACCCTTTGCAGCTGTGGAGCCATCGCACACCCAGCAACAGGAATGCATCCAGAGGACTCGAAATTACTGCTGGAGTTCGAGGAAACTTGTCCAGTAAGCAGCCAGCTAAACACCAATGGAGATAACGAAAAGCTCCAGCAACCCGAGGCCAGGGAGAATCTTCTCGAAGAACCCAAGATTCTTCAAGTCATAGAGAAGACTTCGCCCACTGAAGAACACTCTTTCCAATTGCCTTCCGACGGGACTCAAGATCCCAAAATTCCAGAAGAGACACCTCCACCTTCTGAGGAAACATACAAAGAGGATGTCTTATCCTTGCAGGTTGAGGACAACAACCAAAGCAAACCAAAGGATAACAAGTCCACTGAGCCCAACGAAGTCACTCCACTGCTTCCACAAGCTTCTGGGGGTCAAAAGAACGGCCCAAAAACAGGAGAAAGAACAGTGCCCTCAACTTCCACTCATGGGCCTCTTAAAGAATCGTTCCAAAATGTGACACAGACCGCAGAAACATTGGCTCCTCACAAGGAACGAAGAACACAAAAATACAAGACATATTTGGCAGAAGTTAAGAAGGAAGAGCTCGGGAGAGAGCCTCAGACTAACTCTGCCCTTCAGCGAAAGGCAAAAAGAAAAATGGCCGAAAGTGCCACAAAGCCTCATCTTAACCCAAGCCAACCCGTCCAGCACCGTGGTGGCAGCAATACTAAAACAAGAGCCTACAATAATTATCAAAAAAGTAAAGATAATTATCATCATTCACACCATCAAAACAATGCCCATCGCCAGTACCACCACCCAATCCACGATGTCAGGCGGGAACAGGTACTCGACACAAGGCAAAGGGTGTACTACGACAATCCGAACTATTACTACCATTACTACTACAACGCCCCCCCCCAGGCGCTTGCGATAATCCCAACTATTACTACTACAACGCCCCTCCAGGCGCTTGCGAGGAGGGCCAAGGCGGCCGGCGCCCCCACCATCGCCGTCAAAACCAACGCGGCAGAACTTTTCCGAATTAAGAATCGAAAGAAATGGGCCAAGAACTGATGTCGGTGCGATTCAGACAGAAAATTGATATATTACTCAACCATAACATGAACACGGTTTCTACTATATATGTGCCACCATAATAAAAAAATAGAAAATAGATATACTGTATAGAAATATACAGAATATACACAAAATAAAGAAAAACTAAAGAAAATATAGATAAAATAATATAACTGAAATAACTATATAAAAAATAGAAATAGAAAATAAACAAATAATAAATCAAGATAAAATGAGTATAAGAAAATTATAAAGAATAGAATGGATATAGAAAAAATAGAATATATAAAGAGAAAAAACATATAAATTTATATATATATTGGAAAGGAGTTCCCTCAGCTGAATAAAACCGACCTGAGGGTCCCCGAAATATATCATCTGCCCCTTTTGTGCCGGGTGGTCCTTTCACTCACATCCCAGCTGCCGTCAGATTATTCTATTCGCCTCCATGCCAACCCGTCGGTGGCCGAGGACTTATCTACAGTAACCCCTTCCGTTCCGGGTGGTACATTCACCTGTCGCCAGGTGATTCGATTCATCTTCGTGGCCCTCCCTCACGTGAGAGTCGAGCACATCTCCATCCCCTCACCACTTGGGATTCATCATTGGTTAGAAACAACCCCCCTCCCCCCCTCACACACACATACTCAGCCTCTCTGACCTCTGCTAGAGACGGCGAAGATTCATCTATTGGTGGATCAGGAACTGCCACCTGAACACCATCAAGGGGAAGCTGTCCGTTTGGAGGATCACCCATCAGCAACTGCTCAAAGTGCCCGGCAAAGGGGCTACACCTCTCCACACCTAACACTAGCTCGCCATCACCTCTTCTAAATGTGATCCTCTTGGTCACAGTTTTTTTTCAGAGCTTCTTCAGGGCTCGGTAAGCAGGCCTGAGGTCATTTGCATCAAGATGGCCTTAGTCATCCTCAGCGAATCCCCTAATGTACATCTCCTTATCCATTCTCATGGGAGCTTTAGTCCCCCGTTTCTGAGTTTTATATTGGTCCCCAGCCATTCTGGCAGCACGGCCCAACTCTTTACTCTTCAGTATCTACCACGACGCCACACCACTACTCGACCTTGGGCGCTCTCCAAAGCACTTCTTAGCAGCTCGTCATACAGTAAATGTTATTCTTGCTCTATAATATGTCTTTGTTAAGCATTTGTCTTTGTTTAGCAATTGATATTGAGCATACGTCTTTGACTGCAGTTGCCAATAAAATGACGGAATGGCTAATGCACAAAAAACATACATATCATACATACCAAACTATTAGTAATCTTACAAGACTAATAAAGATATACATATACAGTTAATAATAATAAAAAATAACGCGTAATCTTCAGTATCATAAACAGGGAAAATTTTATAACAGATTCATGGAATGAGGAACAGTAATGTTGAGCAAAAATATTGAATCAATATTATCCCGTCTCAAAGTTTCATAATTCAAAATACAATTTCCGGAGGGAACCAGTGTCTCCGGTAGAGGTTCCCTCGTAGATAGATTACAGATCTCTCGTCAGCGATCTGGCCTCCGATACTGAGAACCTCCATCTCGCTGTCGTGTGTTGTTTATACTGTATTTGTACGCAGTGTCATACTAGAGTTCATTGTGGTATTCTTTACATTTTTGGAGCTTCCCTGACAGTTTACCCAGTGATTAACCTCTTTTTGTGTCAGCTATGATAGATATGTGGTGACAAAATATGTTGATGGTGTACATGCATAAAAACTAAAATATCTGAACATTTCAAAGCATATGGTTAATTCAGTCACAATTTAAAATGTCGTATTTTTCCAATTGCATTATGGTGTTGTTTCGTAAACTATCATTGCTTTATCGCGTCCATGATGAACTATGAAAACACATCGTTTGTTTATCAACATCGGAATACGAAAGCGCGGGGACGAGAGTAATATTTAAGATTAATATTTGTATTTCATATAAGTGTGTATGTATTCTTATTACAGTACGGTGAATGTTTTAGATACTCGATGATATTTTCGTGACATAAATATACGATGTTATATTTTAATTTTTACTTCCAAGTTGTGGATTGTCTCTATACTCTTAGACTTATTAGATAATTAGTTATAGACTAGAGTGACGAGTCGGACTATAATAATAATGATAATCATTTTTCTTCCTTAGTATGTTTGTTAGGAAAAATATTTGTGTGTGCCACTGAATACTTAGATCATATTTCTGTTAAGCAATGTTGTTAAGTAGGTAATTTGTAATAACTTCTACCTAAAACTAGGGATAGAGAGATTTTATTAGTCATGCTCATGAATACTTACTTACTTGCTTTACTTGGAGAAGTTCCGAGGTCTATCCTCACAGCTATAGTGGTCTACCGCTGCTGCCAGTCCTGCTGTCC
>NW_027467740.1:630000-632500 GCF_046742065.1 Oratosquilla oratoria
CACTCGGGCGCCATCATTGGTTAGAAACATCCTCCCCCCCCCACACACACACATACTCAGCCTCTCTGACCTCTGCTAGAGAGGGCGAAGATTCATCTATCGGTGGATCAGGAACCGCCACCCGAACACCATCAAGGGGAAGCTGTCCACTTGGAGGGTCACCCATCAGCAACTGCTCAAAGTGCCCGGCAAAGGGGATTACACCTCTCCACACCTAACATTAGCTCGCCATCACCTCTTCTGAATGTGATCCTCTTAGTCACACTTTTGAATCAGAGCTTCTTCAGGGCTCGGTAAGCAGGCCTGAGGTCATTTGCATTAAGATGGCCCTAGGCATCCTCAGCGATTCCCCTAATGTACATCTCCTTATCCATTCTCATGGGAGCTTTAGTTCCCCGTTTCTGAGTTTTATATTGGTCCCCAGCCATTCTGGCAGCAAGGCCCAACTCTTTACTCTTCAGTATCTTCCGCGACGCACAATAGTCAGATTCATTGATTTTGTGAGCAAAAATAAAAAAAAATCAGTGTGACAATTTTGATCAAAAGCTGCTTGTTTATTGTTGGAAAGTATATATATATTATCAATATACATGAAAAACTTAGTTATATTATTAGATTAGGGTGAAAAATTAATAATACAAAATACTGCATTTTAATCAACTTGCTCTCACAAATGTCATGCTGTCTTCAGGCGCCCAATAATGAGACAGGAACAAATATGCACGACTAAAGAGTACATATAATAACCTGGGAAAGACTTATGTATATGCTATACATCATTATTATATATTTCAAAATATTAAAAAATTTCATATATTCAATACTTTTCAAGCATTTTAACACAAAATAACAGTTAGATTATATATTTACCTGTCTAATAAAGCATAAAATGGGTGCTTCTTCTCGCAATATCTTAAGAAAGCGATATTTAAATGACAACTGTCTCACTCCTGCACGCATGTCCTTTTAAAAATACTAACTATGATTGATGGGAAAGTTTGTCAAGCACTAACGAACACACCACCAACATAATCATGCTATATCTACACACCAAGGACAAATCCATCAGCCATAATCAACTTGAAGGAAATGCGAGAAAAATATGTGGGCGAAAATGGGTTATTACAATCCTTAGATTTCTGATCAACTATTTGGACAATCCAACTACTGTGCGACGCCACACCACTACTCGACCTTGGGCGCTCTCCAACGCACTCCTCGTCAGCTTTCAGAGTTTCGCGTCTGAAAGTGTCCCATAGTTCTTCAGGGTCCTCTAGAGAGCCAAGTGCATCAAACCGATTACAGATTGATATCGCATACTCCAGGGCACACGCGCCATCCCTCAGTTTCTTTAGTTGGAATCCAAGTGGATTACATCTCGATATTCTCCTGGATTTGATACGTATTATAAGTGTTGCGACCACAACTCTATGATCGGTCCCAAAGGATTCAGCACTTCGATAAACACTGAAGTTCTGTATAATCTTCCAATAAGCGCTGACAAGTGTGTGATCGATCTCCTTCGCCAATCCTCTGGCATTACTATACCATGCCCATCGGTATGGATCTCGCCTCTGGAACCAAGAACCACCAATCCTCAGCCTTCTAGACTTTGTAAAGTTCGGAAGGAGAGAACTGTTGATATTACTGGTTCTAGAACCATGGGGACCAATATATCATAGCCAGTTCTACCGGTGCCAGTAACCGCACTGAAGTCCCCCAAAACGATAAGTGTGTCTTATTTGATATTATCTATTTTCTATTTATTTATCTATTAATGTATTTAATCTTTTTACGTTTTTATGATCCGTATATTTACTTTTTATTGTATTAATACATTTATCAGTCGACATAGTACATGTTCTACCTGTAGCTCAAGAATTTCTGACTTTTATGTCTTGAATTGTGCCAACATTGACTGTAATTAGTTCTTTGGCCATTTTTCTTATCTTAATTTTGGTTTTGATGGCGATAGTAACGGTGCCGGCCGCTTCGGCCCTCTTCGCGAGTGCCTAGGGCGTTGTACTATTAGTAGTAGTTGTTCGGGTTGTTCGAGGGACCTGTCTCCTATTGGCATCGTGGTTTGGGTGGTACTGGCGATGAGCATTGTTTTGATTGTAGTTTATTGTGGACTCACAAATACTCTGAATGTCGGGGTTGGAAGTTCAGGACATCCCGTATGGGTAAGGGGTCACCGTGAGTTCGACAGTTCCGCCTACGAGGTGGTGGTGGTGGTGGTGGTGGTGGTGGTGGTGGTGGTGGTGGTGGTGGTGGTGGTGGTGGTGGTGGTGGTGGTGGTGGTGGTGGTGGTGGTGGTGGTGGTGGTGGTGGTGGTGGTGGTGGTGGTGGTGGTGGTGGTGGTGGTGGTCTGCGACAGAAAAACAGCAGGGGAATACGGGGGAGGCTGCGTGGGCGGGGGCTGATTGTTATTGGGTGTTTTACAGGTGGCTCGTGGGAGCGAGGTGGTGGGGGAGTGGGTGGTGGAGGGGTGGTTGTTTCT
>NW_027467740.1:637500-640000 GCF_046742065.1 Oratosquilla oratoria
AGATATACTGTATAGAAATAAGAGATAAAGAAAAACTAAAGAAAATATAGATAAAATAATATAACTGAAATAACTATATAAGAAATAGAAATAGAAAATAAGCAAATAATAAATAAAGATAAAATGAGTATAAGAAAATTATAAAGAATAGAATGGATATAGAAAAAATAGAATATATAAAGCGAAAAAACTATGAATTTATATATATATATATATATTGGAAGGGAGTTCCCTCAGCTGAATAAAATCGACCTGAGGGTCCCCGAAATATATCATCTGCCCCTTTTGTGCCGGGTGGTTCTTTCACTCACATCCCAGCTGCCGTCAAATTATTTTATTCGCCTCCATGCCAGCCCGTCGGTGGCCGAGGACTTATCTACAGTAACCCCTTCCGTTCTGGGTGGTACATTCACCTGTCGCCAGGTGATTCGATTCATCTTCGTGGCCCTCCCTCACGTGAGAGTCGAGCACATCTCCACCCCCTCACCACTCGGGGGCCATCATTGGTTAGAAACAACCCCCCTCCTTCCTCCACACACACCATCAAGGGGAAGCTGTCCACTTGGAGGGTCACCCATCAGCAACTGCTCAAAGTGCCCGGCAAAGGGGCTACACCTCTCCACACCTAACACTAGCTCGCCATCACCTCTTCTAAATGTGATCCTCTTGGTCACAGTTTTCAAGCGGAGCTTCTTCAGGGCTTGGTAAACAGGCCTGAGGTCATTTGCATCAAGATGGCCCCAGACATCCTCAGCGATTTCTCTGATGTACATCTCCTTATCCATTCTCATAGGAGCTTTAGTCTCCCGTTTCGGAGTTTTATATTGGTCCCCAGCCATTCTGGCAGCACGGCCCAACTCTTTACTCTTCAGTGTCTACTGCGCCACACCAACATTAGTGACATCTTATCCCGTCTCAACCAAGTACAGTACACCCTAAAATTCAGTTGACTGTAGAGCACGAGGCCAACGGATCCCTACCATTCCTGGATACCGTCATCATAAGGAAAAATAATTCGGTAAAATTCAAGGTGTATAGAAAACCCACCCACAAAGATGATTACATACATTATTTTAGTGCTCACGACAAAAAGACCAAGACTGGTGTGGTCATGGGAATTTATCTTCGAAGACTCAGGATATGTAGCCCTGAATTCCTCAATGAAGAATTACAACACATAACCAAGACCTTCGTTAAACTTAGCTTTCCCGCTGGTCTTCTTTCCACAACATTGAAGAAAGCCAGAGCCATAAGGGAGAGATATAGTGACAAAAACCAAAACAAGAACAACACAATGTACATAGTAGTCCCCACCTCAGACTTGGCCTGCGCACTCAGTAAAGAACTGAGAAATACGAACATCCACATCTCTTGTGACGCAGGTAAGAAAATTAGTGATCTTATCAAACCAAGGATAGAGAATAACAAATCCGAAAGTTTAGTTTATAAAAATCCATGTTCGGGGTGTGACAGTGCTTATATAGGAGAATCTTACAGGGGATTAAGCACAAGATTACAAGAGCACAAAGCCGATGTCAAATACCACCGCAACACCAGTGCACTCGTGAACCACATAGACGAAGAAGGACATCTGCCTAAATGGGATCAAGCGAATATTATGCATAATAATCTCAGCAAAAGGCAAAGGAAAATCGTAGAAGCTTTGTACATAGCCGCCAACAAATGTACGAACAATAGAGTGGGTGATATAAAATTATCGGAGACAATAGCACGGCACGCAGCAAAAGAGTGGAAGAAAACGGGACGATTGATCTCCAGAGGCATCCCACGGAGTGTCAATACGATCAACGCACGAGAGTTAAAGCCTCCTTGAACTCAGACCTGTCCTAGTTCATTACCCACACATTTTCTGCATTTATTGCCAGTATTTTCTGTTGTGTAATATTCTTTCTGAAGAAGCACCATAGTGCGAAACTAGTTAAAGAATAAACTCTCGTTCTATTTGTGTGTTTTCCCCTCTGCCTCTCTCATATATATATATGTATATATATATATATATATATATATATATATATATATATATGTGTGTGTGTGTGTGTGTGTGTGTACTTATGTATGTATATGTATATATATATATATATATATATATATATATATATATATATATTCACTATAAAGTAATGTCGTAGCACATTGATAAAATAAACTTTTTATCCCACAGTCGGAAAAAGAAGACACTAATGTCGAATGTTCTGTATAATTCGATCACTAACTATGACCCTCTTCAGCAGAATGAATACATAGTGGAAGGCATATGCTTATATACAAAGGTGTGAGGTGGGAGAAGGAACAAGCTCAGGTAACGTGACCGATGCTCCGCAGGTCGCCTGGAGTTTTGTGACCTTGGAGTATATGAGGTAGAACTTGGCTGACTGCTGAGGTGGTAATGCAGTCAGGTGACCACTGACCATTTGATATATTGAAATTAGGGAGATATTTAATCAGGGAAGACTCTATTATTTTCCTTTTGAAGCTACAT
>NW_027467740.1:647500-657500 GCF_046742065.1 Oratosquilla oratoria
CTAGTGTTAAGGCCCCTCTTAGTCTCTCCGTAGTATGCTTTATCGCATGATGTGCATGGGATCTTATATACGACGCTGTCTTCTCTCCCCCTCATCTTAGTCCCGCTTTTTATCATGTCACCAATCTTCGTTCCCGATGTTACGGCTGCTTTAACTTCCGTGCTCCTGAGCATTCTAATAATGTCTCCTACCTTCTCAGAGTTAGGAAGCGCCATGTATGATGTTTTTGTGGTGGCGTTGCCTTCTCTTAACCTGCTTGTGTGGATTATTTCTTCCGCTCTTCGTCTTAAGCTCAGGATTAAGCCCTTGGGGTAGCCAAGCTTCAAGAAGGCCGCGATGATGTATTCGATTTCCTCCTCCAGGAATTCCTCGCTGCATATCCTGTAGGCACGCAGGAAGAAGCCCATGACTACCCCTTTTTCGTCCTCTCATTGTGTGCCGACAGGTAGTGTATGAAGTCGTCACGGTTCGTAGGCTTTCTGTAAACCCTGAACAGGAGGCCCTCAGTAGTCTTTATTAATAGGGTATCCAGAAACGGAAGCTTTCCCTCTTCTTCCTCTTCTTACAGGTATTGTGTGCGAGCAGCGAATGGAGGAAGGTGGGGAGACCGGATTTGATCAACAACATGTCAACTAGACCCTTGACGGACACGGAAACCGAGGCTTTATCCCTGGGTCTCAAGTTTGACACAGGGATTGGTAACAAGAGCTTTACGGACTACACCTTAAAAAACAGTATTTGGTCGGACACCGAGGCCGAGAAGGGATTCAAGCAAGGGGTCACGGCATGCTGCATAGCCCTCTCTGCCAATACTCCGAGATCCCTCCCGCGAATATACATCAAAGCGCTGAAGGAACTCGGTAAGGACAACAGCATTTTCATCTCACAAGCAGACAAAGGGGGCGGCGTCGTGATCATGGACAAAGCAGATTACGTGAGGAAGATGGAGCAATTGTTGGAAGATGAAGACACGTACACGAAGAAACGTCCAGGTCACGCCAAGGAGGAAGCTATGATTTTTAACGGTAAGGTGAGAAAGATTTTGGGAGGCTCGGAGATGGGACGCAGACTAAAACACCTAATCGAGGAGGACCCTCGCCCGCCAACAATGAGGGGTCTTCCCAAGACCCACAAACCAGGGGTCCCCATGAGACCTATCACATCAGGGATTGGCAGTGCCCCCCACCGACTAGCGAAGGTTTTGGCCAAGCCCCTATCTAAAGCCATGGGATCCATAAGTGGATCTCATTTAAGAAATTCAGAGGACCTGCTACGCAGATTAAAGGGGACAAGCATGAGGTACAAGAAAATGGCCAGCTATGATGTGAAATCCTTATTCACACAAGTTCCCACAGATGGCGCTCTGGAGGCAGTGTGGAGAGTGGTCATCAACAAGGACGAGGAGGAGTTGCCGCTGCCCAGGGGAGACTTCATGAAGCTGGTATCCATGTGCGTAAACTTTGGTTCATTCACCTTCGAGGGAGAGGAGTTTCTTCAACACAGTGGCCTTGCAATGGGGTCACCTCTGAGTGCCGTGGCTGCTTGCCTCTTCATGGAGGTCCAAGAGAAGGACCACTACTCTCATATCATAGGAAGGAGAGCAATATGGCTCAGGTACGTGGACGATGTTCTTATAATCGCTCCGAACAGGACAGACCTGGATGACGTCAGGAGTCAATTAAATAGAGTGAATCCGCAGATCCAATTCACTATAGAAGAGGAAAAAGAGGGAAAGCTTCCGTTTCTGGATACCCTATTAATAAAGACTACTGAGGGCCTCCTGTTCAGGGTTTACAGAAAGCCTACGAACCGTGACGACTTCATACACTACCTGTCGGCACACAATGAGAGGACGAAAAAGGGGGTAGTCATGGGCTTCTTCCTGCGTGCCTACAGGATATGCAGCGAGGAATTCCTGGAGGAGGAAATCGAATACATCATCGCGGCCTTCTTGAAGCTTGGCTACCCCAAGGGCTTAATCCTGAGCTTAAGACGAAGAGCGGAAGAAATAATCCACACAAGCAGGTTAAGAGAAGGCAACGCCACCACAAAAACATCATACATGGCGCTTCCTAACTCTGAGAAGGTAGGAGACATTATTAGAATGCTCAGGAGCACGGAAGTAACAGCAGCCGTAACATCGGGAACGAAGATTGGTGACATGATAAAAAGCGGGACTAAGATGAGGGGGAGAGAAGACAGCGTCGTATATAAGATCCCATGCACATCATGCGATAAAGCATACTACGGAGAGACTAAGAGGGGCCTTAACACTAGAATCAGGGAGCATAAGGCCGACCTCCGTCACCATAGACTCACCAACGCAATGGTGGTGCATGTTGACGATTCTGGGCACCTCCCACAATGGAACCGAGCCGAGATTCTACACGAAGGTATGGATAAGAAGGTCAGAAAATCTATAGAAGCTGCGTACATCACCACTCGTCCGAATATCAACAATAAGGCTGGGAGCTTCACCTGGGCCAAATCTTCAGCTAATATAGCGCTTCGTGATTGGCTGTCTCAGCGGGCCAATCAGGACGCAGCGCTATACGTTCGCACACCCCCTTGAGCCATAAGGCGGGTTTATAATCTCTGTATGTTTCTAGTATGCTCATTCCTTTGAGAAAGTCGTTAGACGAAACGTCAGGAATAAAGCTTCACCTCCAGTCCATGTTTCCTTTACCGTGTCTATACATATATATGTGTGTGTGTGTGTGTGTGTGTGTGTGTGTGTGTGTGTGTGTGTGTGTGTGTGTGTGTGTGTGTGTGTGTGTGTGTGTGTGTGTGTGTCTGTGTGTCTGTGTGTGTGTGTGTGTGTGTGTGTGTGTGTGTGTGTGTGTGTGTGTGTGTGTGTGTGTGTGTGTGTGTGTGTGTGTGTGTGTGTGTGTGTGTGTGTGTGTGTGTGTGTGTGTGTGTGTGTGTGTGTGTGTGTGTGTGTGTGTGTGTGTGTGTGTGTGTGTGTGTACGTATGTATGTATCTATGTATATGTGTATATACATATATATATATATATGTATATGTATATGTATATGTATTGTACAAGAGAAAAAGCGTGAGAGAGACAGAGAGACAGAGAGAGAAACTTCTAGTCCAGTTCACCACCACATGCCCTACATACATAGTGGCCTCAATGAAACCACCTGCTGCCCCAAACTGTGTTGACCAGCTCGTTAGAAGGAAGGCGTGCACCTTATTTGAAAATAAAAGAAGAGTGTCCAGAGGATTTTAAGGAGTGCCAAAATGATCAACGGTTCTAAGGCCATTCTTCAGGGCTTCGGCAAAGCCCTTCGTGCATATTCGAAAAAGATTCGCCAGACTTTCCAAACCCTTTGCAGCTGTGGAACCATAGTACTGGACTTCGAGGAATCTTATCCGGTCAGCAGCCAGCTGGAGACCAATGGAGATAATGAAAAGCTCCAGCAACCCTATGGTAGAGAGAATCTTCTCAAAGAACCGAAGACTATTCAAGTGATCGAGAAGACTTCGCCAACTAAAGAACATTCTTTCCAAGTGCCTTCCGACGGGACTCAAGATCCCAAAATGCCACAAGAGACTCCTCCACCTTCTCAAGAAACACACAAAGAGGATGTCTTATCCTTGCAGGTTGAGAACAACAACCAAAGCAAACCAAAGGAAGACAAGTCCACTGAGCACAAGGAAGTCACTGCACTGCTTCCACAAGCTTCTGAGGCTCAAAAGAACGGCCCAAAAACAGGAGAAAGAAGAGTACCCTCAGCTTCCACTCATGGGCCTCTTAAAGAATCGTTCCAAAATGTGACACAGGACGCACAAACAATGGCCCCTCACAAGGAACGAAGAACACGGAAATACAAGACATATTTGGCAGAAGTTAAGAAGGAAGAGCTCGGGAGAGAGCCTCAGACTAACTCTGCCCTTCAGCGAAAGACAAAAAGAAAAATAGCCGAAAGTGCCAGAAAGCCTAACGTTAACCCAAGCCAACACGTCCAGCACCGTGGTGGTAGCAATACTAAAACAAGAGCCTACAATAATTATCAAAAAAGTAAAGATAATTATCATCATTCACACCATCAAAACAATGCCCATCGCCAGTACCACCACCCAATCCACGATATCAGGAGGGAACAGGTACTCGACACGTGGCAAAAGGTGTACTACGACAATCCGAACTATTACTATTACAACGCCCCTCCAGGCGCTTGCGACAATCCCAACTATTACTACTATTACTACTACAACGCCCCCACAGGTGCTTTCGAGGAGGGCCGAGGCGGCTGGCACCGACACCATCGCCGTCAAAACCAACGCGGCAGAACTTTTCGCAATTAAGAATTGAAAGAAATGGCCCAAGAACCGATGTCGGCACGATTCAGACAGAAAAATCATAAATTACTCAACCATAACATGAACACGGTTTCTACTATATATGTCCCACCATAATAAAAAAAAAGATAGAAAATAGATATACGGTATAGAAATAAGAATGAATATATAAACAATATACACAAAATAAAGAAAAACTAAAGAAAATATAGATGAAATAATAAAACTGAAATAACTATATAAAAAATAGAAATAGAAAACAAACAAATAATAAATAAAGATAAAATGAGTATAAGAAAATTATAAAGAATAGAATGGATATAGAAAAAATATATATATAAAGAGAAAAAACATATAAATTTATATATATATTGGAAAGGAGTTCCCTCAGCTGAATAAAACCGACCTGAGGGTCCCCGAAATATATCATCTGCCCCTTTTGTGCCGGGTGGTCCTTTCACTCACATCCCAGCTGCCGTCAAATTATTCTATTCGCCTCCATGCCAACCCGTCGGTGGCCGACGACTTATCTACAGTAACCCCTTCCGTTCCGGGTGGTACATTCACCTGTCGCCAGGTGATTCGATTCATCTTCGTGGCTCTCCCTCACGTGAGAGCCGAGCACATCTCCATCCCCTCACCACTCGGGCGCCATCATTGGTTAGAAACATCCTCCCCCCCCCACACACACATACTCAGCCTCTCTGACCTCTGCTAGAGAGGGCGAAGATTCATCTATTGGTGGATCAGGAACCGCCACCCGAACACCATCAAGGAGGAGCTGTCGACTTGGAGGGTCACCCATGAGCAACTGCTCCAAGTGCCCGGCAAAGGGGCTACACCTCTCCACACCTAACACTAGCTCGCCATCACCTCTTCTGAATGTGATCCTCTTGGTCACACTTTTGAAGCGGAGCTTCTTCAGGGCTCGGTAAGTAGGCCTGAGGTCATTTGCATTAAGATGGCCCTAGACATCCTCAGCGATTCCCCTAACGTACATCTCCTTATCCATTCTCATGGGAGCTTTAGTCCCCCGTTTCTGAGTTTTATATTGGTCCCCAGCCATTCTTGCAGCACGGCCCAACTCTTTACTCTTCAGTATCTTCCGCGACGCACAATAGTCAGATTCCTTGATTTTGTGAGCAAAAATAAAAAAATCAGTGTGACAATTTTGATCAAAAGCTGCTTGTTTATTGTTGGAAAGTATATATATATTATCAATATACATGAAAAATTTAGTTATATTATTAGATTAGGGTGAAAAATTAATAATACAAAATACTGCATTTTAATCAACTTGCTCTCACAAATGTCATGCTGTCTTCAGGCACCCAATAATGAGACAGGAACAAATATGCACGACTAAAGAGTACATATAATAACCAGGAAAAGACTTATGTATATGCTATACATCATTATTATATATTTCAAAACATTAAAAAATTTCATATATTCAATACTTTTCAAGCAGTGTAACACAAAATAGCAGTTATATTATATATTTACCTGTCTAATAAAGCATGAAATGGGTGCTTCTTCTCGCAATATCTTAAGAAAGCGATATTTAAATGACAACTGTCTCACTCCTGCACGCATGCCCTTTTAAAAATACTAACTATGGTTGATGGGAAGGTTTTTCAAGCACTAACGAACACACCACCAACATCATCATGCTATATCTACAAACCAAGGACAAATCCATCAGCCATAATCAACTTGAAGGAAATACGAGAAAAATATATGGGCGAAAATGGGTTGTTACAATCCTTAGATTTCTGATCAGCTATTTGGACAATCCAACTACTGTGCGACGCCACACCACTACTCGACCTTGGGCGCTCTCCAACGCACTCCTCGACAGCTTTCAGAGTTTCGTGTCTCAAAGTGTCCTATAGTTCTTCAGGGTCCTCGAGAGAGCCAAGTGCTTCAAACCGATTAGAGATTGCTATCGCATACTCCAGGGCACACGCGCACCATCCCTCAGTTTCTTTAGTTGGAATCCAGGTGGGTTACATCTCGGTATTCTCCTGGATTTGATGTATAGTCTAAGTGTTGCGACCACAACTCTATGATCGGTCCCAAAGGATTCAGCACTTCGATAAACACTGAAGCTCTGTAGGATCTTCCAGTGAGCGCTGACAAGTATGTGATCGATCTCTTTCGCCAATCCCATGGCATTACTCTACCATGTCCATCGGTATGGCTCTCGCCTCTTGAACCAAGAACCGCCAATCCTCAGCCTTCTAGACTTTGTAAAGTTCGGAAGGAGAGAACTGTTGATATTACTGGTTCTAGAACCATGGGGACCAGTATATCATAGCCAGTTCTAACGGTGCCAGTAACCACACTGAGGTCGCCCTAAACAATAAGTGTGTCTTATTTGATATTATCTATGTTCTATTCATTTATCTATTAATGTATTTAATCTTTTTACGTTTTTATGATCCGTATTTTTACTTTTTATTATATTAATACATTTATCAGTCGACGTAGTACATGTTCTACCTTTAGTTCAAGAAATTATGACTTTTATGTCTTGAATTGTGCCAACATTGACTGTAATTAGTTCTTTGGCCATTTTTCTTATCTTAATTTCGGTTTTGATGCCGATAGTAACGGTGCCGGCCGCTTCGGCCCTCTTCGCGAGTGCCTGGGGCATTGTAGTAATAGTAGTAGTAGTTCGGGTTGTTCGAGGGACCTGTCTCCTATTGGCATCGTGGTTTGTGTGGTACTGGCGATGAGCATTGTTTTGATTGTAGTTTATTGTGGACTCACAATGGTGGTGGTTGCCTGCGATAAGAGAGGCCCAGCGACCTCTGACAGACAAACAGCAGGGGAGTAGGGGGGAGGCTGCGTGGGCGGGGGCTGATTGTTATTGGGTGCTTTACAGGTGGCTCGTGAGAGTAAGTGAGGTGGTGGGGGAGTAGGTGGTGGAGGGGTGGTTGTTTCTAAACAAATGATGGCGTCCGGGTGGTGAGGGGGTGGGGGGTGCTCGTCTCTCACGTGACGGAGTACCACGGAGATGAAGCCACCCGGAAGGGAAGGGGGTTCCTGGAGATAGTAGACTCTAAGTCCTTCACCAGCCTCGGGGTGGCATGGAGGTGAACAAAATCACCTGACGGCAGATGTGATATGAGGAAAAGGACCACCCAGACTCATCATTTCCACACCTTGTTACGCGTTCTTTGTCGCTCAACACGGCCTTATTACGATACGGTGTTCTGTTCGTGTGTGTGTGTGTGTACTCGGCTGCAAATAGACGAAAACATTTTATCACTATATATTTCATTTCCCAATGGTTTCTGCAAATCATGTATATGTATGAGTATGTATGCATGCACTTGTACATTTATAAATGTATGTATTTGTGTATATGGTGAATGGGTGTATTTTATATTCACATAAAACCATATATGCAGGTTCATTAATACAAAACAAAAACGTTAGCCTTTAAAAGAACGTTCTTTTTCACTTCTTACACTAATAGAAAACAGCCAATCTACAGTCGTGGGATCTGAAGAGGATAACGAAATAAATAGTAAAAAATACTATCGTATCATCTTTGGCTGATATAAGATACTATTTTTCTACACTAACTCGTCATACAGTAATTGTTATTCTTGATCTATAATATGTCTTTGTTAAGCAATTGTCTTTGTTTAGCAATTGCCTTTGAGCATATGTCTTTGAATGCAGTTGCCAAAAAGATGACGGAATGGTTAATGCACAAAAAACATACATATCATACATACATATGTGTGTATTGTTATTACTATTATTATTATTACTATCATCATCATCATCATCATCATCATCATCATCATCATCATCATCATCATCATCATCATCATCATCATCATCATCATCATCATCATCATCATCATCATCATCATCATTATTATCATACCCCGTCTGGGGTATTGGCTGCATGTTATTGTGGCAAAATAGCATGCAGTTGATACTTTAGGGTCTATATGGGGCGCTCCTACGGACCAGAGCCACACATCATTTTGTCTATGATAGAGGAAAACTCTGTTCATAGAGAAATGATGACACTTTTATACTACGACTGTCCCTCCGTTATGCTGTCCCCCAACCCCTTGTTGCTGTCCTACACCATTTCTCTGAGTATTACTTTTCTGTTTTCGCCGACCCTGTGGTGGGGGAAGAGAATGCTACCACCCAGTTTTTCCGCTTGAGTCGTGAGAGGCGACAAAAAAGGGACGGGGGATGGGATTAGGAGTCCTACTACCTGTAGCCCCGAAAGGGGACATTCCTAAAAACAAAAGAAAAGGCATAACAGGGTCTGCGAGTTTTCCAACCAGTACCCAAAGGTTTGGGTCTTTTAATGTGCGTGGATGTGGTACAGATGAGAGTAGGAGGTAAGAGATTGGCAGTATGTTTGTGAGAAGAAAGATAGATGTACAGGCTTTGAGTGAAACTAAAATGAAAGGAAAGGGCAACTGTGAGTTTGGGAGTGTAGCTGGGAGGTACTCAGGAGTGAAGAGAGGACGAGGGAGAGAAGGGGTGGCTATACTAGTAAGTGAAGAGATAAGTAAGCGGGTAGTGGAGTGGAAGGAGGTTTCATCAAGGTTAATGTGGATGAAGGTGAAGCTGGGAAGGGAGATGTGGGTTTTTGTAAGTGCGTATGGACCTGGTAGTGAGAAGAGAGTAGAGCAAAGGGAGGCTTTTTGTGTAGATATAAATGAGTGTATAGAGAGATTAGGGAGAAATGTCAATGTAGTTCTATTGGGAGACCTTAATGCTAGGGTAGGAAATGAGCTAATAGATTGGGAAGTATGGAGTTCCCGGTAAAAATCGTAGTGGACAAATGATGGTGGAGATGTGTCTTGAAGGAGAGTTGATGATAGCAAATACAGTATTTAAGAAGAAAGTCAAGCATAAGTACACATGGGAGAGAGTGGTGGATGGGAGGGTGGCAGATAGAGCGTTAATGGACTACATAGTGGTGACCAGGAGTATGGTAGGAGGCGTTAAGGATGTACAAGTTCTAAGGGGAGAGAGTGGGGGAATATCAGATCATTTTCTGGTGGAAGATAAAATTAGAGTGGAGAATAGGTGGAGAAAGAGGAAAAGGGCAGAAAGTAGGGAGGTACTTAGAGTGAACTGCTTAAATGAGGGGAAAAAGGAGAGTGAGTTTAAGAAGAAACTGAAAGAGGAGTGGGAGGGAGTAAAGGATAGAGTAGAACTAGGAGTGGAGGAGGAATGGGGATTGTTCAAGGAGGGAGTCATAAGGTCTACAAAGATGGTGTGTGGAACGAGGAGGGTAGGAGGAAAAAGAAGGAAGGGTAGTGAGTGGTGGGATGAGGAAGCAAAGAGATGTGTAGAAGAAAAGAAGCAGGCATTCATAGATTGGCTGCAAATTAGGACGAGGGAATCGTATGAGAGGTACAAAGTAAAGAGAAAGGAAGCTAAGCATAAGATAAAGGAAGCAAAGAGAAGAGCAGATGTGAAATGGGGTAAGAATATGATAGAAAATTTTAAACGCAACAGAAAGATGTTTTGGAAGGAAATTAAAAGAGAAAAGGGAGGCGAATCAAGTAGAGAGGAAAAGGTGAAAGGTGCAGATGGAGAGATGATAATGGAAGAGAAGGCAGTGAGAGGAAGGTGGTCAGAGTATTTTAGGGAGTTGCTAAATGTGAAGGAGGATAGGGAGGGAAAGATAGTTGCAGT
>NW_027467740.1:662500-670000 GCF_046742065.1 Oratosquilla oratoria
TTATCTACAGTAACCCCTTCCGTTCCGGGTGGTACATTCACCTGTCGCCAGGTGAGTCGATTTATCTTCGTGGCCCTCCCTCACGTGAGAGTCGAGCACATCTCCACCCCCTCACCACTCGGGCGCCATCATTGGTTAGAAACAACCCCCCTCCCTCCACACACACACACATACTCAGCCTCTCTGACCTCTGCTAGAGAGGGCGAAGATTCATCTATCGGTGGATCAGGAACCGCCACCCGAACACCATCAAGGGGAAGCTGTCCACTTGGAGGGTCACCCATGAGCAACTGCTCCAAGTGCCCGGCAAAGGGGCTACACCTCTCCACACCTAACACTAGCTCGCCATCACCTCTTCTGAATGTGATCCTCTTGGTCACACTTTTGAAGCGTAGCTTCTTCAGGGCTTGGTAAGCAGGCCTGGGGTCATTTGCATTAAGATGGCCTCAGCGATTCCCCTAACGTACATCTCCTTATCCATTCTCATGGAGATTGTTACCGCATACTCCAGGGCACACGCACCATCCCTCAGTTTCTTTAGATGAAATCCAGGTGGGTTACATCTCGGTATTCTCCTGGATTTGATACGCAGTCTAAGTGTTGCGACCACAACTCTATGATCGGCCCCAAAGGATTCAGCACTTCGATAAACACTGAAGCTCTGTAGGATCTTCCAGTGAGCGCTGACAAGTGTGTGATCGATCTCCTTCACCAATCCTCTTGCATTACTCTACCATGTCCATCGGTGTGGCTCTCGCCTCTGGAACCAAGAACCGCCAATCCTCAGCCTTCTAGACTTTGTAAAGTTCGGAAGGAGAGAACTGTTGATATTACTGGTTCCAGAACCATGGGGACCAATGTATCATAGCCAGTTCTAACGGTGCCAGTAACCGCACTGAAGTCCCCCAAAACAATATGTGTCTTAGTTGATACTATCTATTTTCTATTCATTTATCTATTAATGTATTTAATTTTTACGTTTTTATGTATATTTACTTTTCAGTGTACTAATACATTTATCAATCGACGTAGTACTTGTTCTACCTGTAGTTCAGGAATTTGTAATTTTTATGTCTTGACTTGTGCCAACAACGACTGGGTTTAGTTCTTTGGCCATTTTTCTTATCTTAATTTTGGTTTTGATGCCGATAGTAACGGTGCCGGCGGGTTCGGCCCTCTTCGCGAGTGCCTAGGGCATTGTAGTAATAGTAATAGTAGTTTGGGTTGTTTGAGGGACTTGTCCCATATTGGCATCGTGGTTTGTGTGGTACTGGCGATGAGCATTGTTGTGGACTCACAAATACTCTGAATGTCGGGGTTGGAAGTTCAGGACATCCCGTAGGGGTGGGGGGGATCACCATGTGTTCGACAGTTCCGCCTACGAGGTGGTGGTGGTGGTGGTGGTGGTGGTGGTGGTGGTTATGGTGGTGGTGGTGGTTATGGTGGTGGTGGTGGTGGTTATGGTGGTGGTGGTGGTGGTGGTGGTGGTGGTGGTGGTGGTGGTGGTGGTGGTGGTGGTGGTGGTGGTGGTGGTGGTGGTGGTGGTGGTGGTGGTTGCCTGCGATAAGAGAGGCCCAGCGACCTCTGACAGACAAACAGCAGGGGAGTAGGGGAGAGGCTGCGTGGGCTGGGGCTGATTGTTATTGGGTGTTTTACAGGTGGCTCGTGAGAGTGAGGGGGTGGGGGAGTGGGTGGTGGAGGGGTGGTTGTTTCTAAACCAATGATGGCGTCCGGGTGGTGAGGGGTTGGGGGGTGCTCGTCTCTCACGTGACGAAGTACCACGGAGATGAAGCCACCCGGAACGGAAGAGGGTTCCTGGAGATAGTAGACTCTAAGTCCTTCACCAGCCTCGGGGTGGCATGGAGGTGAATAAAAGCACCTGACGGCGGCTGTGATATGAGGAAAAGGACCACCCAGGCTCATCATTTCCACACCTTGTTACGCGTCCTTTGTCGCTCAACACGGCCATATTACGATACGGTGTTCTGTTCGTGTGTATGCGTGTGTAGCCGCCTGCAAATAGACGAAAACATTCTATCGCCATATATTTCATTTTCCCAGTGGTTTCTGCAAAGCATGTATATATGTGCGTATGTATGCATGCACTTATACATTTATTAGTGTATCTATTGTCTATATGGTGAATGGGTGTATTTTATATTCACAAAAAAACATAGATGCAGGTTCATTAATACAAAACAAAACGGTCAGCCTTTAAAGTAGCGTTCTTTTTCAATTCTTACACTAATAGAAAACGGCCAATCTACAATTGTGTGATCTGAAGAGGATAACGAAATAGATAGTAAAAGATAGTATCGTATTATCTTTGGCCAAGATAAGATACTATTTTTCTACACTAAATCGCCATACAGTAAGTGTTCTTCTTGCTCTATAATATGTCTTTGTTTTAAGCATTTGTCTTTGTTTAACAATTGCCTTTGAGTATAAGACTGCAGTTACCAATGAAATGACGGAATGGTTAATGCACAAACAACATACATATCATACATACATATGTGTGTATTATTATTACTATTATTAATACTATCATTATTATTAATAATATTATTATTATTATTATTATCATCAGCAGCAGCAGCAGCATTATTATTATTATCATTATTATTATCATTATCATTATTATTATTATTATTATTATTATCATTATCATTATTATTATTATTATTATTATTATTATTATTATTATTATTATTATTATTATTATTATTATTATTATTATTATTATTATTATTATTATTATTATTATTATTATTATTATTATTATTATTATTATCATTATTATTATTATTATTATTATTATTATTATTATTATTATTACTACTATTATCATCATCATCATCATCATCATCATCATCATCATCATCATCATCATCATCATCATCATCATCATCATCATCATCATCATCATCATCATCATCATCATCATCATCATCATCATCATCATCATTATCATTATTATTATTATTATTATCATCATCATCTTTTTTTACATTACATAATAATTCGAGTAAAAGGCAAATGAGGAGCAGCGTGGGGCGAATCTACATCTTTCATGAAAACAACTGAAATTGCTGTCGCAACATGATAAAACCAAAATATTCCATGTGTTATGTATGTGAGAAAGTCAATAGACGCAACGTCAGGAATAAACACTTCACTTCCAGTCCATGTTTCCTTTGCCGTGTTTATGCAACTTGTTCACATGGATTTTCACGTGAGAAAAATTGAAAATCTCAGTAAGAAAATTAATCAGTGTCAAAATGCTGTTCTGTTAACACAGTGTGTGTGTATGTATATATATATATATATATAATATATTAGTGGAGTTAAAAACGACAGCATTGTTGTAGTTATTCAGATTTTTCTTTGTATTCTCGATTTTCCTGATTAGAGATTTTCCGTTAACCGGGTGAATTGAAACTAAGTCTCTATATTCTTCCATTTTTTCTTATGGCAAGATCGAGTGCACTGACAACTACAAGAAAGGTGTCATGAGAGCATATGAAGAAAGAGCCATTTCAGTGTGTTCCTCGGGGCAAGCATTACACAGTGAACTTCAACACCTTAGACAAATGCTCACAAACAATGGGTATTCTAACACCGACTTTGATTCTTTTACCAACAAAATGCTAGAATCCCATCTCACAATCAAAGAACCACAGAATCATAACTACATCAACATATACTACAGAAACACCTTTACTAGTAATTACAAAAAAGATGAAAAAGTCATTAAGGATAGCATTCATAAGAATTGCCTTCCTACAAATGAGAACAACAAAATCGGAGTTCTCATCTACTACAAAAATCCCAACACTTCCTCTCTGATCATGACAAACAATTCGTCTAGGCGATCAGACTTCACATCCAGAACTAATGTGGTGTACCAATATCATTCTTCTACAGGGGATTGTAAGCCTCTCTCTCACACCTACATTGGTTTTATTAGATGTAAAGTCAACCGTCGCCTATTTTTACATCTACAAAAGGGAGCAATCAAAGAGCATAAGAATTTCCACAACGCTGTACTCAGAAGGGATGAATTGATCAATAACACCAAAATTATTGGATCGAGTAATGACCCTAGGACACTACAATTACTCGAAGCCTTTCATATTAGAGACAAAGCTCCAGTCATTAACATCCAGAGCAATCTAATCTCTACTATCCCATTATATAGAAATAAAAATCCCCTACTCCCCCCTCCCTCTACCCCCTCTCTCCCTTCACCTCCACTTTCTTTCTCACCCTCGGTGACCACACCCGCCTAACCCTTCCCCACCCCCAACCCCCTTACCCCTTGACCTCTCAGATCCCTTTTGACTGACCTCTTTTGTCTGACCTGATCTTAGGCCTATATATACATCGGTCAACCTCGACTTGTCACTTTTCTTTCTTTCTCTCTTCCCTTTAAATGTAAGTCTTTTTATTTATTTGCACATAAATGTCATCTTTATTATATCTATGTCATTTTTGTCACCATTACTGTAACTATGTAATTTTGTTATCCCAGTTTACTCTTGAAAGTGTCTTCTTCAAGACGAAACGTCGAATTCAAATACGAAAAAATGGAAGAATATAGACACTTGTTCGTTTTATTCAATTTTTGTGAATCATCACACTATGTTTTCCATTCCCAGATTAATTTTTTCCCGTGTTTCAACACCCAGTTTTCACTTTCTCCAAAGGTTTCTACGAAAATTTCTGAAACCTTTTCGCTTTGACCGCATACACACACACACACACACACACACACACACACACATATATATATATATATATATATATATATATATATACATATACAGTATGTATACAAACATCCACACGTACATACATACATACGTACATGTGCTTGTGGATAGAAACGCGTGTTCATGATGGTGTACGTACACCGCCATGCCCTTATGTTTAGTCCGACATCTGCGAACAAATCTTGAGTGAACGCGCTCATGTCTCTCCCAGGATCCTGAACGGTCGAGTCGGGGAGTTTCTTCACGACTTAAGGTAAGTTCTTTTATATTTTCGGAGCTAGTGTAAGTATATAGAAATTATTTCTTAGCCTAAATTGCTAGAAATACTGAGCCTAAATTGCCATATATATTGAGCCTAAATTGCCAATAAAAATACGCATGAGCCTAAATCGCCATACAATATGCGTTCTTACCTTAAGTCACTACACTAAGCTCCTCAACCTCTGGTAAAATGACCCCCGAAAATCCCTACCCCAAACCAGAAGTTGAAATTCCCCAAGAACCCCTCAGAAGAAATCCACCCGAAGACGGAGTTCCTGGAAGACCCTTCAACCTCGACTTAAAATCCACTGGAAATCCCTCATTCCACCCAAAGTGAACTGCTTTGAAGAACCTCCATTGTCAAGTTGGACAGTGTCGAGAACCCCGCAATCCCTTATTAAAATTGTCTCGAAGACCTCTGAACTTAACAAAAATCAACCCCATACTGAACTTTCTTGAAAACCCAACAAATCCGATCATGAGATACCTTCAACCCCGAAGTTCCTCTAAAAAAAATTATTTCAGAATTGAGCGTCTTTAAATTTCAATTCCTGAAGGAAATTTACTTAGAAAAAACTTTAACACGAAAAATGAACTACTTAAAAAAATGAAAAGTGCCTTCAAAAGCCTCTCTCCTCATGTTGAACTACTTTCGAAACTCTTCGTCGTTGAGGTGTTCTCCAAAAGGTGTTGCTTTGAAGTCCCTCTAGCACTGGGTCGAAGTGTCTTCAAAAGCTTTCGGTCCTAGGCTGACTTTCTCTGAAAATCCATTTTTTTTTTCTGGAAAACTCCTCCTGGTGATAATTCCACTACTTTCAATAATACCTTCATTAAAACATTCGAATTCCCAGAAAATATCTTTACCCGAAAATTGGTAATCTTTGAAATCTTCCTTGGCCAAATGTCTGACTGCCTCAAAAACCAGTCATCACTGATTAAACCAAACTTCTATGGCGAACTAGTAATTTTCTTTAGATACAACGCCCTCTCCTCAAATGAACAAAATCACCAAACATTACCCACAATAATGTAAAAATATGACTTTGGAAGCAAAGGACGGCGCGAGAAATCCCTATATTAATGAATTGGGTCCTTCCAGAAGCTTCCTAGATTCGTCTGACAAGCCTCTCCTTCCAGAGGACTGATCGAAAGTCCTATCAAATGTTGGACTCCCCGACGGAGCTGAAATTTCAGCTCCCAAGAAGAGCGCCTTTGTATATAGTAGCTCCCTGTACGTGTCACCAAGTTCCCTGTACTTGCACAGACACGAAGCCCTAGGAGAAGATACAAAATAAGAACAATATTTGGAAAGTTTTATCCCAACGGCGTGGACTCAAGCGGGTTTCGAACCTGCGATCTTCTCCTCATCAGGCTTTCTACCAACTAATACCAATCGGCTTTATTCATCTGTTACTTATGGCAATAGGTTAGGTTAGTTCATGTTATTAGGTGGTGTTGAGGTTACGCCGTGTCTATTGACCTAAGATAGGTCAAGTGTTGGTCACCAGGAGCTCTCTATCTGTATGTGTGTGTGCGTGTGTGTATTAGGAATTACATATACATACATAATTTTCATGGTATTTCTTTTTTGTATTCTTACATATGACTATCCGTTTAATAGTATTATGCATTTCAGTGTCATGGAAGTATTCTATTATTTTCAAGGAGAATAATTTTTGCGAAGACTTAACTTCTTTTGCAAAGAGGATGTCCTTTAATTGGCATTCTAATCTCATTCGCAGGAGACATAAGAGTTTCATTATCAAAGAAAAAAGATTCAAGTGAGTGATGATTATAGAGAATGCTCAAGAACATTTTAGCAGAGTTTCTGTTTCTAAGGAAAGATTGTGCTTACTTGACGATGGAGACATATGTTATTTACTCTGACGACAATCGTGAGTATTTTCTCTTCACAGCTGAGGAAAACACCTATCATATCCCAAGGTGTTTTATATGTGCACACTCACACACACACACACACACATACACACACACACACACACACACACACACACACACACACACACACACACACACACACACACACACACACACACACACACACACACACACACACACACTGACAGAGATCTCCAGGTGACCTCCATTTGACCTGGCTATCTTAGTACATAGGTCAATAGACATGGAGTAGTTTCCATACAGCACCGCCACCTAATAGCATGGCCTAACTTAACCTAGTGCCACGAGTAATAGGTGAATAAAGCCGCTTGGTATTAGTTCGTAGAAAGCCTGATGAGGAGAAGATCGCAGGTTCAAAACCCGCTTCAGTCAAATGAGTTTCCAGACGCCGTTGGGATAAAACTTCCCACATACTGTTCATATTTTGTACCTTCTCCTGGGGCTTCGTGCCTGTGCAAATACAGGGAACTTGGTGACGCGTACAGGGAGTTACTATATACAAAGGCGCTCTTCTTGGGGGCTAAAATTTCAGCTCCGCCGGTGA
>NW_027467740.1:675000-692500 GCF_046742065.1 Oratosquilla oratoria
TCCAATCCCTGACCCACTACCCTTGCATTTACCTCTCGCACTACCCCATCCATGTATAAGTTGAACAGCCAGGGTGACATAACGTATCCTTGACGAAGTCCCACCTTAACCTCAAACCACTCACTCTCTCCATTTCTAATCCTGACACAAGCTCTACTACTCTCATAAAAACTCTTGACAGCTTCAAGAAGCTTTCCTCCTATTCCGTATATCCGCATAACCTTCCACAGTTCCTTTCTGTCTACCCTGTCGTAAGCCTTTTCCAGATCCATAAAGGCCCAAAAACTGAATAATACTGAATTCTGAATTCCTAGGAAAGACCACCCGCATGCGCGGGATCGGTTTCTGTGGAAGGGGAAGAATGTCTGTAAGAAAATGAAAAGATAGTAGCGTATAAAAGAGGGCTATACTGTGGCAGCAATAGGAAATCTATATAAAGGGGGGGTCTCCCTCGTACACTGGGACAGGTAACCCCAGTAACAGTTACATTTCAGAAACAAACAGAAATAGAACACTCAATCACCGACTGTACATATCACCAAGATTAGACATGTCTAACCTTTGTGATATCTGCATATATTACATATATATTACATAATTATGCTGCCTTTTCCTCAATTTCGACTCTACTAGTTTGAGCTATATATTTAGAATTACAATCTTTACATCGGATGCTATAAACACATCTTTATCAGACTTTGGTTGATTCTTTAATCAATAGGCTTTTTACAATACTGTTATTTTTAAAGACAACTTGTATTGCAGAGGTGCTAAAAATATGAGAAAGACTGATCTAATCTCATGGAATGTAAGCGAAAGTACGTTTTTATTAATGAACTTTTGTCTGTATTAAGCCATAATTTTTATTAGCTATATACTGTGCATTGTTCATTACATATTTGGGATAATTTATTTCCATTGTCATAAAATTTTCCTATTCCATTGTAGAAAATTTCAGAGCAGCAAACTCTAAATGCTCTTAAAAACATTGAGGAAAAAAATTATATTTTGGTTTTAAGATGGTGAAATAGCAATATTTATGACAATGGAAATAAAATATCCCAGATATGTAATGGACAATGCACAGCATATAGCTAAGAAATATTATTATAGCTTAACACATAGACAAAAGTTCAGTAATAAAAACATACTTTCGCTTCCATCCCATGAAAATTTGATCATTATGGAAGCTACGCCGTGTTTATTGACGTAAGTGCTAAGATAGCCAGGTCAAGTGGAAGTCATCAGTGACTGTGTGTGTGTGTGTGTGTGTGTGTGTGTGTGTGTGTGTGTGTGTGTGTGCGTGTGTGTGAGTGTGTGAGTGTGTGAGTGTGTGTGTGTGTATTCACATTGGTCTTTGGATCACGTGCTGGATTCGGAAGAGAGCTCAGAGCTCGTATGACCGATCTATGGGTAATGCTATGACCTTACACGCACACAAACACCCAACTCCCCGCACACGAGATACATATATACATATATATATATCTATATAATTCATACAATATCCCCTTGACCTTTTTCCTTGTATATTCGGAGGCATTTCTATCACTTCAAAATTCTTTCCTTTCAGAAATTTCTTCTCTTTTATTCTATCTTCATGCATAATCGCACTACCTTATCCTACTCGCTTTCATCCATCCCTGCACAACAGTCCAGTTCTTTTCCAGCACCTTCAATGGAGGCTCTTACACCATATCCGTCTTTCTTACTTTTTGAAAGTTCTACAAGATTTTTACCTGTGTCTGATTCATTCCCTCTTTGTGAATCATCACACTATCTTTCCCATTCCCCGATTAATTTCTTCCCGTGTTTCAACACTTTCACCACCCCTTGTCACCACTGTCACTTAAATTTGACTTGTAATATCACTCGTCTCAAGGCCCCTTGCCTTCTTTTTCCTGTAGTCTCACTATTTTCTAGGCCCCATGCCTATTCCTCTCGTCCTTTGGGTTAATAAAAGGGTGGTGAATTTTCTTTCTTCTTTCACTGTAATTTCACCTTCTGCTTACACTCGGGATCTCTTTCTCTCGTCTCTACATCGTCTCCTGATCCTCTCTCGACACCCCCTCTATATCTTCTCTCTCGAGATCCCGTATCCTACGCTAAGCTATCTTCGTCTGACGTCACTAGTTTTTCTAAACCAATCTCCAGTTACTTTTCAAATAAATGTCACTCCTTATGGGCGTGACTTTGAATTCATGCACCAATAGTTTTTTCCTCCTTCTCCACCTTGCACCAACCCGGAAAGCCATTACAATGCCACTAGCAAAAATTGTTTACCTCAGCATTAGTCAAACGAAGGTAACCTGCGCTTACAGAGTTTGATTACATAATCGAATATAAAACAGTCACCACCATCGGTGTGTTTACATAGACAAAACGTCGCCCTCACATAGACATAACATCGCCCTCGAGCAGGCGTCGAGTCTGAATTATTCTAATGCCCTAGCTCATTTCCATTCGTACACTACCGGCCTCTTACAGGGCTCGGCAGCTACTCTTGGTCGTCCCGACCAATTTCTTATTTCCCTCTTACAGGGCTTGCTAATATATTTCTAGAATAAGCTAATCTACCCTTGCGTAATTGTTAATCTACCCTCCAAAATACATCATTCTTGCAATAAATTGGGAATAATACATAAACATAATACCGATAAATGTGAATAACATGCATGTCAATATATATATAAGGTATTGAATTAAGCGGTTACATGGTTGATTTGCTTTGACAGAGCCAATCTCCGGAATACAACAAAGGCAATCAGTGCTGCCACTAACACTGAAAGTAAGGGTATGATGAGGATTGGTAGCATAGGTAAATCATTTGAGGGAGATCTTGACAATTGTCTTCTCTTAATTTTCAAGGGAGGAGAGTTTTCAGGCAATGTGAAGTTGAAGGTTGAAATGTAGGTGTCCTCGGTTAAATGCATTGTATTAAGGGTATTAGAAATGGTGGAAATAGTGTCTGCATGCAATTCGCAGTTATCTTGAATAGAGACAAGACCTTCAACCAAATCCAATTTAGGACTCAACCCGGGACAATTTATTGATACCTTTGTCTTGTTAGGGAAAAACAGGTAATGAGATCCTTGTATGTTACAATGAGGGATCTGGTCTACCAAAATTCGTTGGTAATGACAATTGTTCATAACAGACATATTCCTAACCAGAGAGGCTTCACATGAATTTTTCAAAGCTTCACGGAACACAAACATGGAAGAATGACAGAGGTAAAGATTCCTATTAAATCTTCTACACTCCTTCAACTTGTCATTAGAGACTCTGCTCTCCTTCAGATTGTCTACAGAAAGGATATAATTGATTGGGTCTACAATTGGAATATCTACTTCATAAAATGAACCATTTACCTTCAATGGGAAGGGTTTCAATTTGAATAAGTTAAATCTTTGGTTGGAAGAGAACGGGATTTCAATAATAACTGAAGTAACATTAAGGTAGGAGTTTAGCAATGGATAATATAATGCTACATTAGCTTCTTCAAAGAAAGGTTCAAAGTTCCAATCCTTCTTTGCTGACTTAATTACCTTTATAAGTTGAGGTATTGGAAGGAGAGAAGAAGTTACTTGACCCGAATTGGCCATAACTAAATCCTGTACAAAAGATTCCAATTGAACTTGCATCTCAGATAATTTCAATTGCACAGTATTGAGTAACAAAAAAAGTTGCATTGTACTCTCTTGTTCACTTTGTTTCAAGCTGAGATTCTCTAAGTTATCTGAAATATCAGAGATCATTTCCTCAATGTTTTTAATGCTTGATTGTAATTCATCAATTTTTCCCACTTTCTCCTTTAATGTATTTATTGAAATTTTCAAGTCAGCAAGGAAGGCAAAATTGGCAATTCCCAAACCAGCAAGAGCTCCCAAAGCCACTACTATTGCACTTCTCTTTTGTCTAACATTGCTTTTGAAATTTGAACCTATGATGTGCAATTTATCCTCTATTTCCTTTATTTTGTTTTCAAGTCTATCCTTAACATCTTTACTGGAAATGTTCTGTTTTAATATTTGCAAACTTTTATTAATGGAGTCCACATTTTCTTTAATTTTGGTTACATTTTTATAATCAAGAACTACCCTTACTACCTTATCAACCAAGATTAGGTTACCTTGATGATGTACCAATGCTCCAGGACGAATCGGATTCCAGTCCATGGCACTCACCAAACTTATATTATTAATAAGGCAGTTTTCATCTGTAAAATACATCAAGATTAATGTTCAACTCTTGAAAAATATCATTATAATATTCTCCATATTCTCCAGGGTTATCAATATTTATGCACAAAGTATTACTATAATCATCTTCATAGATCTGCAAGCTAATTTTCCTTATGTCATCTAAATGTCCTATCAATTCTTCTCTTGATTCTAAATGTTTAAGTTTAACCTTGTTTCCACCTGCAGAATCAATTACCCTATATGGACCAGTGTACCTTGGTGAAAGTTTATTATTGGGTGAGGTTATTTTGACCATTACTAATTCCCCAATTTTCAGTTCTAGTTTATGAGCTATTTTGTGTTGTTGTTCCTTCATCTTTTGTGAATACACCTGCATATGTTTCCTAACTCTTTGGTGAATACTTTGAAGAGTATTTATCCTATTGGATATATAATCATCCATATTATATATGGGTTTTTGCTCTGCAGTCAACATTTCATATGGCAGAGTTTTGTCCTCCCCAAAAATTATAAAATGAGGTGTATCCCCAGTTGCTACATTAATTTGATTGTTCAGGGTACACTTAACACAAGGAATCCAAGTATTCCAAGTTACACTATGAGGACTTATTAGGGTTCTAAGACATATAATTATCTTTTTGTTTAATCTTTCTACTACTCCATTACTTTGGGGATGGTTAACGAGTATATTGACTTTCTTGATGTGGAACACATTACATAGATTTTCCAAGATTTTGTTATTAAATTCAGTCCCATTATCTGAAACTAGGATGTTAGGTGTAGTAAAATTACAGATTATCTGATCATAGATTACGGAAGCAATAGTTTCAGCTTTCTTATTGATTATGGGTTGTAATATACAAAATCTTGAAAAATAATCAATAGCAACAAATAGGTATTTAAAGCCGTTCTCGGTTAATGGTAATTCCAAAGTATCCATGTGAACTCTTTCCCAAGGTTTCTGTGGAATGGGATAGGTGAGTATAGGAGCAGGTTTTGGTGTATTTCCCTTCACCTTTACACATTTTACACATTTTTCTATATAATCATATATAGTTTTCTTCATACCTAGCCAAAAGTACTTAAGTTGTGCCTGTCTATAAGTTTTATCCTTTCCAGGATGTGAACTACAATCACTATCATGAAGTAACTTCAATATCTCATTTACCAGAGTTTGTGGTATAACCAACTGATTTACTTGACCTCTAGAAATATCTTTCCCATTTACAAATGTTTTCCTATACAAAATTCCATTAATCAAATGAAATTCCTCTATCTTATACCCCTTTGGTAGCTTTGGAGGATCTCCTCTTGGGTTCATCAAATGCTTGATTATTGAATCACATGTCTCATCATCTCCCTGTTCTCTTATTAGCATTTCTTCATCTAAAGTTACTAATTCTTCTATACTACAAACAAAATTAATCAACCCAGTCCCAGTCATTGGTTGACTAATGTTTCTAGAAAGTGGATCTGCTACATTCCTTCTACCCGGAATATAATTAAATTGAACATCATAGCACTGAAGTATCGCAAACCATCTAGCAAGTCTGCCTCTAAGATTCTTATGCTTAAATAAGTTCTGAATAGCTGTGTGATCAGTCCAAACTCTGATGGGATACCCTAGTATCATATCCCTAAAACTTTCTAAAGAATAAATTACTGCTAAAGTTTCTCTTTCAGTTATAGAATAGTTTCTCTCCGCACTATTACAAAGTCTGGATGTGTAAGCTATGGGTTTTAAAGTTCCATTTCTCTCTTGCATTAGTATGCCTCCTAACCCTATGTCAGACGCATCAGTACAAAGAATAAATTCTTTTTCATAGTCGGGAAAAATTAAAATAGGTGAACTTGTCAGTTTATCTTTCAACTTGTCAAAAGCTTGCTGTTGCGCAGGTCCCCATATGAACTTTGAGTCCTTTCTTAACAATGAACTTAGTGGATTAGCAATGTCAGCATAACTTTGAATGAATTTTCTATAATATCCTGTTAATCCCAAAAAGCTCCTAACCTTGTCTACATTGGTCGGAACTGGAAAATTCTTGACAGCGTCAACCTTTGAATTTACTGTACTCAGTCCGTGTCTGTCTATCTTATGTCCTAAGTAAATGACACTGTCTTGCAAGAACTTACATTTTTCAAGTTTTACTTTTAACCCAGCTTCTCCTAGTCTTGTGAATATCAATTCTAATTTCTTAAAGTGCTCCACTGCAGTCTGAGAAACTATTAAAATGTCATCTAGAAATACACTGGCAGTGTTTCCTAACAATCCATCTAGAATAGTATTCATTAATCTCATGTAAGTTAATGGACTATTACATAACCCAAATGGCATTCTCTTGAACTCATAATGTCCTGTTGTAGTAGAAAATGCTGTGAACTCTCTTGAATCTTCATGCAATTCTATTTGCCAAAAAGCTGATTTGATATCTATAGTACTAAAATATCTATTCTCAGTTCCCAAACTTCTCAAAATGTCACCGATAATGGGTAATGGTAACCTGTCACGAATGGTGTGCTTATTCAGTTCCCTGTAATCAATAACTGGTCGCATAGTCCCATCAGACTTTGGTACTAAGATCAACGGAAAATTCCACTCACTTTTACTATGTTCAATAATATCCTGTGATAACATTTCAGTGATGAGTTTATCTACTACAGCTAATTTAGAGTGAGGAACTCTGTAGGCTGGTATGTAGATAGGTTGTGTTCCTGGTTTTAACTTAATGTGATGTTTTAAAACAGTTGTTTTGCCTAAGGCGTCCCCCGGCAAAGCAATTGCTTTTTTATGTTTCATAAGCAAAGCAAATAAAGCTTCATCCAACTCAGGGCAATTAGTTGATTGTAATAATTCTTTATATCTATTTCTTAAGTCTATGCCTTCTTGTACTGAACAAATTGATGAAGTTGGTAATTCTATCTCCTCACTATTCTCATTTAAAATCTTAATAGGTTTAGTACACACCTGAATACATCCTATTTGGGTACCTTTCTTTAAAACTATCTCTTTATTCATAGTATTAATTACTAATACTTCTACTCTGTTCTTATTTGTCTTATAAATCCCTGAGTCCCACTTCAATCCTTTAAGTTTAACTGATTCTGGGACTGTAATTACTTCAGAGTCTACATTGATTCCTTTCAAACACACTTCAACCTTATTAATTGACATGGGATGTAACAATGTCGACCTTGTTAATCCGCAATCTGCAATTCTCAAGGCATCTGTGGTTGATAATTTAGTAATCTCTGGGATTTCCTGAACTTCTGAGTTGGGTTCACAAATTGTTTTACTTTCTGTAGGGTTGGACCGCTCGGCCTCGCTATCTAGGATAGAAATGTTATCTAAGGATTCATTGATTCCTGTCACTGGTCTTAAGTCTGGTTGATTTAAGAATGGGATTAACTGTGACTTCACTAAAATTCCTAAGTCAGCAGGACAAATTACCATGTTTTCTTTTCTCATAGTTGCAAATCCTATCAATAAATCTCCTGGAAAAACAGACTCTTCTACCACTATCACTGGTATGTACAATTGTTCATTTGTATATAAGGCAACTTCTAGCTCAATCTTGCCTAATGTTTTTAACTGATTTCCAGTTACACCTTGCAATGTGTAACGGATTGGTTCCAACATTTTCACTCCTGGGTTCAACTGGTTTAAAACTTTACTAGTAATTACATTAACTACAGACCCTGTATCAATAAAAATTTGAATAGGCTTATTGAACACTTTACCCGCAATGAGAGGTCCTACAGAAGTTTTACCAACAGTAATTATCAGTTTGTCAGTTTCTTTCATCTCCCTTGCATTCCCATATTTAACACAATACCGCCTATCGGTATATATATGGGGAGGTCTGAAATGGTTTATTCTGTGTCTGGGGGTTTTCCTCTTAGCCCTGGGGGTACCCGAAAATTTCGGCATTCATGAGTTCTGTGTCCGATTTTATTATGGTAAATACAGAATGGAGGGTTCCTACATTGATACTCATTGTGACCTTCGTATTTGCAATTTCTGCAAATAATCCCATAAAAACATTCTTGTGCCTTGTGTCCCCATGCATTACAATTAAAACATAGGATTCTGGTATCCCTATCCCTAGATGGACTTCTAGCATGTCGCCTATGTCCTACTTCTGTTTTCTTAAACTCTCTAGAATTCCTATATTGGCTATGTTGATTTATAGGCATTACATATGGATTTATTGTTCTGGTCTCACTGTATCCTTGAAGAAGATAATCTACTTCTCCTAAACAGATGTTTGATTTTAAATCTTTGTACAGCCTTTCTGCTGTTAAGTCATCAGAATTCTTTGCCAATAAGCTAAATGTAATCAATTTGATTACCTGTGAGATTTTCATCTTCTCACTAGATCTTTCTATCCAGTCTGAATCTTTCAAGATAGAATTCATGTCTTTTGACCATCTATCTAATCTAGCTAAGTACTCTGTGTCAGTTTCACTTGTCCTAACTTCCTTAATCATTTTTACCAATGATCTAATAGGATCCTGATCACATTTGGACATGAAATGTTTAAGAAAGGCTTTCTTGTAATTATCATATTGATTAATTAATTCCATTTGCTGGAAGTTAATGACAAACCTCGCCCTTCCATGCTCTGGATCTATATTCTCCTTGAGAATCTCAATCTTACGATTCTCATTTGTAATGTTTTTACTAACTATAAGTGTGTCAATGAGGTTCAGGAACTTGTTTACACCATATGTGTTAGACTCTCCTGTGAATTTTGGAATATTTGTATTTGATGTGTGAATTTCGTGTCTCAACACGTTAGAATTCTGAGGGGTACTCATACTTATTACTAATACCTTGCTTTAGCCTGGCTGCTTGCGATGTCGCTTCGTGATGTCAATGTCTGGTTTGACGTCCTTCTACGGTCTTGTCATTCCTCAACGACGTTGTTCCTCCTCCATCACACACTCTGCCTTGAAGACCGCCTTGTAGATGATGATCTCCTTGAAGAATCTTGAAGAATGCTTGTTCCCAACGTAGCAGTTACTTGAAGTTGTAGATTTCTCTCGTAGTCGTAATACACTCTTGATTTTGGTTGTCTTGTTCCCGTAGACTTCAGGCGCCACTTCTCTTCGGAGGTGTTTAACACCCAGTTCGTTCGTCGCACCGCTGAGCACCACTTTCACCACCCCTTGTCACCACTGTCACTTAAATTTGACTTGTAATATCACTCGTCTCAAGGCCCCTTGCCTTCTTTTTCCTGTAGTCTCACTATTTTCTAGGCCCCATGCCTATTCCTCTCGTCCTTTGGGTTAATAAAAGGGTGGTGAATTTTCTTTCTTCTTTCACTGTAATTTCACCTTCTGCTTACACTCGGGATCTCTTTCTCTCGTCTCTACATCGTCTCCTGATCCTCTCTCGACACCCCCTCTATATCTTCTCTCTCGAGATCCCGTATCCTACGCTAAGCTATCTTCGTCTGACGTCACTAGTTTTTCTAAACCAATCTCCAGTTACTTTTCAAATAAATGTCACTCCTTATGGGCGTGACTTTGAATTCATGCACCAATAGTTTTTTCCTCCTTCTCCACCTTGCACCAACCCGGAAAGCCATTACAATGCCACTAGCAAAAATTGTTTACCTCAGCATTAGTCAAACGAAGGTAACCTGCGCTTACAGAGTTTGATTACATAATCGAATATAAAACAGTCACCACCATCGGTGTGTTTACATAGACAAAACGTCGCCCTCACATAGACATAACATCGCCCTCGAGCAGGCGTCGAGTCTGAATTATTCTAATGCCCTAGCTCATTTCCATTCGTACACTACCGGCCTCTTACAAACACCCAGTTTTCACTTTCTCAAAAGGCCTCTTCGAAAATTTCTGAAACCTTTTCCCTATGACCGCATACACACACACACACACACACACACACACACACACACACACACACACACACACACACACACACACACACACACACACACACACACACACACACACACACACACACATATATATATATATATATGTGCGTGTGTGTGTATGTGTGTGTGTGTATACATACATACATACATATATATATATATATATATATATATATATATATATATATATATATATATATATATATATATATTTCTTGGGCACAGGTTTTCTCTCAAACAATTCTGGTTAAAATCAACTGCACTGGATACTTTCATGATTTTAAGGTAGGAATTCTTGATCTTTTGAAATATCTTCCTATCACTTGTAGAAAGTGATAAGAAGATCTTTCAAAAGATCAAGAATTCCTACCTTAAAATCATCAAAGCATGCAGTGCAGTTGATTTCAACCAGAATATATATATATATATATATATTTATATATATATATATATATATATATATTTATATATATACATATTTATATATATATTTATATATATGTATATATATACTGTATATATATATATATATATATATATATATGTGTGTGTGTGTGTGTGTGTGTGTGTGTGTGTGTGTGTATGTATATATATAATATACATGTATATATATCATATATATATATATATATATATATATATACATATATACAATATACAGTACGTATACATACATCCACACGTACATACATACATACATACATACATACATACATGCGCTTGTGGATAGAAACGCGTGTTCATGATGGCGTACGTACACCGCCATGCCCTTGTGTTCAGTCCGACATCTGCGAAGAAATCTTGAGTGAGCGCGCTCATATCTCTGCCAGGATCCTGAACAGTCGAGTCGGGAGCTTCACGACTTAAGGTAAGTATATAAAAATTATTTCTTAGCCTAAATTGCTAGAAATATTAGGCCTAAATTGCCATATAAATCGAGCCTAAATTGCCGATACAAATACGCATGAGCCTAAATCGCCATACAATATGCGTTCTTACCTTAAGTCACTACACTAAGCTCCTCAACTTCTGGTAAATTGACCCCCGAAAATCCCCACTCACAAGCCAGAAGTTGAAACTCCCCAAGAACCCCTCAGAAGAAATCCACCCGAAGACGGAGTTCCTCGAAGACCCTTCAACTTCGACTTAAAATCCACTGGAAAGCCCACATTCACAAAGTGAACTGCTTTGTAAAACCTCCATTGTCAAGTTGGACAGTGTCGAGAACCCCACAATCCCTTATCAAAATTGTCTCGAAGACCTCTGAGCTTAACAAAAATCAACCCCATACTGAACTTTCTTGAAAACCCAACAAATCCTGTCATAAGTTGCCTTCAACCCCGAAGTACCTCTAAAAAAAATTATTTCAGAATTGAGCTTCTTTAAATTTCAATTCCTGAAGGAAATCGACTTAGAAATAACTTTAACACGAAAAATGAACTACTTAAAAAAATGAAAAGTGCCTTCAAAAGCCTCTCTGCTCATGTTGAACTACTTTCGAAACTCTTCGTCGTTGAGGTGTTCTCCAAAAGGTGTTGCTTTGAAGTCCCTCTTGCTCTGGGTCGAACTGTCTTCAAAAGCTTTCGGTCTTAGGCTGACTTTCTCTGAAAATCCATTTTCTTTTTCTGGAAAACTCCTCCTGGTGAAAATTCCACTACTTTCAATAATACCTTCGTTAAAACATTCGACTTCCCGGAAAATATCTTTACCCGAAAATTGGTAATCTTTGAAATCTTCCTTGGCCAAATGTCTCACTGCCTCAAAAACCAGTCATCACTGATTAAACCAAACTTCTATGGTGAACTAGTAATCTTTTTAGATACAACGGCCTCTCCTCAAATGAACAAAATCACCAAACATTACCCACAATAATGTAAAAATATGCCTTTGGAAGCAAAGGACGGCGCGAGAAATCCCTATATTGATGAATTGGGTCCTCCCAGAAGCTTCCTAGATTCGTCTGACAAGCCTCTCCTTCCAGAGGACTGATCGAAAGTCCTATCAAATGTTGGACTCACCGACGGAGCTGAAATTTTAGCTCCCAAGAAGAGCGCCTTTGTTTATAGTAACTCCCTGTACGCGTCACCAAGTTCCCTGTATTTACACAGACACGAAGACCTAGGAGAAGCTACAAAATAAGAACAATATTTGGAAAGTTTTACCCCAACTGTGTCTGGAAACTCAGTGGACTCAAGCGGGTTTCGAACCTGCGATCTTCTCCTCATCAGGCTTTCTACCAACTAATACCAAGTGGCTTTATTCATCTGTTGCTTATGGCATTAGGTTAGGTTAGTTCATGTTATTAGGTGGTGTTGAGGTTACGCCGTGTCTATTGACCTATGTACTAAGATAGGTGACCCAAGTGGTGGTCACCAGCAGCTATCTGTGTGTGTGTGTGCGTGTGTGTATTAGAAATGACATATACATACATAATTTTCATGGTATTTCTTTTTTGTATTCTTACATATGACTATCCGTTTAATAGTATTATGCATTTCAGTGTCATGGTGGTGTTCTTTTAATTTCAAGGAGAATAATTTTTGCGAAGACTTTCACTTCTTTTGCAAAGATGATGTCCTTTAATTGGCATTCTAATCTCATTCGCAGGAGACATAAGAGTTTCATTATCAAAGAAAAAGATTCAAGCGAGTGATGGTTATAGAGAATGCGAAAGAACAAGCAGTTTTCCTCTAACAGTGCTTAGATTCTAGTGAGAACATAAAACTACTGACTTTCGCGACGCTAACTGAGCGTATTAATTAAACATTGCATTTTTAATTCCACGAAGTGTCACAGAAATGCTTTTACTCTCTAAACAGTTGCCAGCCTAAGAGGGCTCTTCAACGATGAGATGATTTTGTGTCATCTACGTGTTGGGACTATATCAGTTCCCAGAGGACTGTTTGGAAAATGTGAGACTGGTGGAAACTGCACGAGGTAGCTGGAAAAGTACGTGAGATAGCTTTCAAACAGGGAGGACCAGTTCCCTCCGCGTGGTGCAGCTTATCAACACATGGAGGCGCTTCCAGTCTTCAAGGTTGACCACTTGTGACCTGACATGGCTTCAGCGAATTTGATGCTTGGCTCACATAGTTTTCTTGGCTCAATCAGACTACATTTTGTCCTAATCCTCGCATCTACTCAGACGATTCTAGTCAAGAGATGGGAGGACCCAATGTATGAATATGGGGACTTTTCGCCCCGGCCTTTGCTTTAAAGACTTTTTATACTTGACTCTGGCTTGTGTTAAATGATTTTGTTCAGATGAGGAAAGACCCCACTATTTGGAAAGATAACCAGTCCTTCCTATGAAGTCTGGTTTAATCACTGTTGACTGATTTTCAAGGCTGTCAATTTTTCTGACAAGAAATTTTTCAAAGCAAGCTTATTCTCTGTTAAAAATATTGTCAGGAAGGTCGAATTTTTGTATAAAGGCATTTCTCAAGAGGTCGAATGGTCGAAGGCGTTTTCATGTAAGTCAATATTTCGCAAAGGCCGTTCAGTCCAACGCTGACGGGATTTCAAGGGATTTCTGATGCTGAAACTTTCTCGAGGTAGCTCAGGTCAACGGCGAAGGATGTTGAAAGTTGTTCAATATGGGGAGAAAGGTTCTTCTAAGCAATTCTTCTTACGGTGAGACTTTATATATATATATATATATATATATACAGTATATATATATATATATATATATGTACACACACACACACACACACACACACATATATATATATGTATATATATATATATATGTACACATATATATATATATATCTACACATATAAAAAGACACATATATATATATATCTACACATATATATACACACACACACACACACACATATATATATATATATATATATATATATATATATATATATATGTATTGAACTGTGTTAAAATACCTTCAAGCACGACGTACCTCAAAAAATCTTTATTTCAGAATTTCAGAAGTGAGCACCCTTATATATATATATATATATATATATATATATATATATATATATATATATATATATATATATATATATATATATATCTTCTTAAGAGCAGACAGGTCCTCCCTGCACCACACGGAGTGAACTAGTCCTCCCTGTTTGAAAGCTACCTCGCGTACTTTTCCAGCTACCTCGTGCATTTTCCAGCAGTCTCACATTTTCCAGTCCTCTGGGAACTGATATAGTCCCAACACGTAGACGACACAAAATCATCTTATCCCTGAGGAGCCATCTTAGGCTGCCAACTGTTTAGAGAGTAAAAGCATTTCTGTAACACTTCGTGGAATTAAAAATGCAATGTTTAATTAATACGCTCAGTTAGCGTCGCGAAAGTCAGTAGTTTTATGTTCTCAGTAGAATGTAAGCACTCTTAGAAGAAAACTGCTTGTTCTTTCGCATTCTCTATAACCATCACTCGCTTGATTGAATCTTTTTCTTTGATAATGAAACTTTTACGTTTTCTGCAAATGAGATTAGAATGCCAATTAAAGGACATCATCTTTGCAAAAGAAGCTAAAGTCTTTACAAACATTATTCTCCTTGAAATTAAAAGAACACTAACAAACCACTGAAATGCATAATAATATTGAACGGATGGTCATATGTAAGAATACAAAAAAGAAATACCATGAAAATTATGTATGTATGTGTGATTTCTAACACAGACACACACACATACAGAAATAGAGCTCCTGGTGACCACCACTTGACCTATCTTAGTACATAGGTCAATAGACACGGAGTAGCCTCAACACCACCTAATAACATGAACTAACCTAACCTAATTCCATAACTAACAGATGAATAAAGCCGCTTGGTATTTGTTGGTAGAAGGCCTAATGAGGGGCAGATCGTAGATTCGAGACCCATTTGAGTCAATTGAGTTTCCAGACACCATTGGGATAAGACTTTCGACATATTATTCTTATTTTGTAGCTTCTCCTAGGGTTTCGTGCCTGTGCAAATACAGGGAACTTGGTGATGCGTACAGGGAGCTAAACAAAGGCGCTCTTCTTGGGAGCTAAAATTTCAGCTCCGTCGGTGAGTCCAACATTTGATAGGACTTTCGATCAGTCCTCTGGAAGGAGAGAATGGCTTGTCAGACGAATCTAGGAAGCTTCTGGGAGGACCCAATTCATGGGGATTTCTCGCGCCGTCCTTTGCTTCCAAAGGCATATGTTTACATTATTGTGGGTAATATTTAGTGATTTTGTTCAGTTGAGGAGAGGCCGTTGTATCTAAAAAGATTACTAGTTCAACATAGAAGTTTGGTTTAATCAGTGATGACTGGTTTTTGAGGCAGTCCGACATTTCGTCAAGGAAGATTTCAAAGATTCCCAATTTTCGGGTAAAGGTGTTTTCCGGAAATCGAATGTTTTAACGAAGGTCTTATTGAAGATGTCCTATATTTGGTCAAAGGCGCATTGAAAGCAGTCGAATTTTCACGAGGAAGAGTTTTCCAGAAAAAAAAGGATTTTCGGAGAAAGTCAGCCTAAGACTGAAAGCTTTTTGAAAACAGTTCGACCCAGTGCTGGAGGGACTTTTAAGCAACGTCTTTTGGAGAACACCTCAACGACCAAGAGCTTCGAAAGTAGTTAAGCAATTCCTTCAGGAATTGAAATTTAAAAATCCTCAATTCTGAAATAAGAATTTCTAGAGGAACTTCGGGGTTGAAGGCATCTTATGACAGGATTTGTTGGGTTTCACGAAAGTTCAGTATGGGGTTGGTTTTTGTTAAGCTCAGAGGTCTTCGAGACAATTTTAATAAGGGATTGTGGGGTTCTCGACACTGTCCAACTTGACGATAGAGGTTTTTCAAAGCAGTTCACTTTGGGTGGAATGAGGGCTTTCCAGTGGATTTTAAGTCGAAGTTGAAGGGTCTTCGAGGAACTCCGTCTTCGGGTGGATTTCTTCCGAGGTGTTCTTGGGGAGTTTCAACTTCTGGCTTGTGAGTGGGGATTTTCGGGGGTCATTTTACCAGAAGTTGAGGAGCTTAGTGTAGTGACTTAAGGTAAGAACGCATATTGTATGGCGATTTAGGCTCATGCGTATTTGTATTGGCAATTTAGGCTCAATATATATGGCAATTTAGGCTCAGTATTTCTAGCAATTTAGGCTAAGAAATAATTTCTGTATACTTACACTAGCTCCGAAATTATAAAAGAACTTACCTTAAGTCGTGAAGAAACTCCCCGACTCGACCGTTCAGGATCCTAGCAAGGACATGAACGCGTTCACTCAAGATTTCTTCGCAGATGTCGGACTAAACACAAGGGCATGGCGGTGTACGTACACCATCATGAACACGCGTTTCTATCCACAAGCACATGTACGTATATATGTATGTATGTATGTATGTACGTGTGGATGTTTGTATACATACTGTATATATATATATATATATATATATATATATATATATATATGTGTGTGTGTGTGTGTGTGTGTGTGTGTGTGTGTGTGTGTGTGTGTGTGTGTGTGTGTGTGTGTGTGTGTGTGTGTGTGTGTGTGTGTGTGTATGCGGTCAAAGCGAAAAGGTTTCAGAAATTTTCGTAGAAACCTTTGGAGAAAGTGAAAGTTGGGTGTTGAAACACGGGAAAAAATTAATCTGGGAATGGAAAACATAATGTGATGATTCAAAAAAGGGAATGAAACAAACATGGATAAAGATCTTGTATAACTTTCAAAAAGTCAGAAAGACGGAAATATTATAAGAGCCTCCATTGAAGGAGCTGGAAAAGAACTGGACTGTGGTGAAGGGATGAAAGGGAGTAGGATAAGGTAGTGTGATGATGAATAAAGATGGAATAAAACAGAAGAAATTTCTGAAGGGAAAGAATTTTGAAGTGACAGAAATGACTCTGAATATACAAGGAAAAAGGTCAAGGGGATATTGTATGAATGATATATTATATATATATATATATATATATATATATATATATATAAACTAAGAGAGTACTAATATCAAATAGAATTGGGATTTTTTCTTTTCTTTCCTTACCCATTATTATCATCTGAGTGTCACAACCAAAAAGGAAGAAATCATAGGCTTCCTTTAAGACGACCAGGTATGTGTATATAATTCTTCTAAGTTAGATTTTACTGAATGTGACGAGAAAAGATATGGATAATACCTCTACAGTTTCCTAGATAGATTTTATTTACTACATTTTGTTAAGAATAATAACACAGGTACACCACTTGCCAGTGAATATTAAATGATGTGACTTGCATCACTTATTTGAGACAAATGAACTGAATAAACCTTCCTCGAGTTGGTCATGTTTAGATTCAGGTCTTATGAGCCTAAACATGGTTTGTTATGGAGTTATATTGAAATATGACTGCTGTGGCCAGCTGGGCCATTGCCCACTTCCAAATATT
>NW_027467740.1:700000-762500 GCF_046742065.1 Oratosquilla oratoria
GATTAGGAGAGGAACAGAAGGAGTAATTGGTGAGGAACAGTGTGGATTTAGGACGGGTAGAGGTTGTGTAGATCAGATCTTTGTGGTAAGACAGATATGTGAGAAAGCTATAGGAAAGGGGAAGGATGTTTTTTGGGCTTTTATGGATCTGGAAAAGGCTTATGATAGGGTAGACAGAAAGGCACTGTGGGAGGTTATGCAGATTTATGGGATAGGAGGAAAGCTTTTGGGAGCTGTCAAGAGTTTTTATGTGAGTAGTAGAGCATGTGTTAGGATTAGAAATGGAGAGAATGAGTGGTTTGAAGTAAAGGTGGGACTTCGTCAAGGATGCGTTATGTCGCCCTGGCTGTTCAACTTATACATGGATGGGGTGGTGCGAGAGGTGAATGCTAGGGTAGTGAGTCAGGGATTGGAGATGGTTAAAGAAAATGGAGAAAAGTGGGAGGTGAGCCAGCTGTTGTTTGCGGACGACACTGCGCTTGTGGCAGGGTCAGAGGAGGGATTGAGGAAGCTGGTGGCAGAGTTTGGGAGAGTATGTGATAGAAGAAAGCTAAAGATAAATGTGGGTAAAAGTAAGGTGATGAGATGTACAAGGGGTGAAAGTGGCAGTAGACTGGAAGTGAACATTAAGGGAGAGCGACTGGAGGAAGTGGATAGTTTTAGATACTTGGGTGCAAGTGTAGCAGGAAAAGGTGGAGTGAAGGTGGAGGTAGAATGTAGATTGAGAGAAGCGAGTAAATGCCTTGGTGGTTTAAAGAGTGTAATGAGAAATAGACATTTGGGAATGGATGCGAAGAGGAGACTGTATGAAGGAGTGATTGTGCCAACAGCACTGTATGGGGCAGAAACGTGGAACATAAGAGAAGAAGAGAGAAGGAGTTTGAATGTGTTTGAGATGAGGTGTCTGAGAAGTATGGTGGGGGTTACTAGGCTAGATAGAGTGAGAAATGAGGAGGTGAGGAGGAGAACAGGGGTGAAAAAGGAGCTGGGAGATAGGGTTGATGAAAGAATATTAGGATGGTTTGGACACATGGAAAGAATGAGTGAAGAAAGACTAGTAAAAGAGGTATGGAAGGCAGATGTGGAGGGAGTGAAAATGAGGGGACGTCCTAGAATGAGGTGGATGGATGGGGTGAAGGGGGCTTTGGGGAAGAGGGGAATGTCTGTTGGGGAAGGAAGGGAGAGGACGGAAGACAGAGGTGAGTGGAGAATGGTTGTATATGGATGATGTTGTGACTGCATGAGGAGGAATGGGCGGGGGGGTGGGGGGTGGGGTAGTATGTGTGAGTAAATTTTGACGCAGACCGAAGGGATTTCTCCCCGTCCTCGCCTTATATGCAAAGGGGGACGGAGAGGGGGGGTCGCCGATTAAATGAAGCGGCCTTGCTGTGGATGTACTGTGTCTTGCGACACTGCTTCTGACCCAGGGCGGTGGGCAGGGTGCAGGGATGACCCGTCATCCAGGAGGTGCTCAGATGAGAGGAAGGGTGAGAGGGGTGTGGAGTGTATTTAGGTATGAAATGGGTGGGAGTGTTTTTATGCCTTTCCCTTTTTGGCTACCTCCCTTGGAAGGGGGAAAAAGCCTTGGTATATGTATGTATGTATTATTGAAAGTAGCGGAATTTTCACCAGGAGGAGTTTTCCAGAAAAAAAAGGATTTTCAGAGAAAGTCAGCCTAAGACCGAAAGCTTTTGAAGACAGTTCGACCCAGTGCAAGAGGGACTTCAAAGCAACACCTTTTGTAGAACACCTCAACGACGAAGAGTTTCGAAAGTAGTTAAGCATGAGGAGAGAGGTTCTTGAAGGCACTTTTCATTTTTTTTTTTTTTTTTTTTTTTTGAGTAGCTCATCTTGCGTGTTGAAGTTTTTTCTAAGTCAATTTCCTTAAGGAATTGAAATTTAAAGACGCTCAATTCTGAAATAAGAATTTCTAGAGGTACTTCGGCGTTGAAGGCATCTTACATAAGAACATAAGAACATAAGAAATAAAGGAGACTGCAAAAGACCATAAGGCCTACACTAGGCAGCTCCGTATCCATCACCACCTGTCGTCCCCATCCATAAAGTTGTCTAATCGTTTTTTAAAACAACTGATAGTTTCAGCGCTTACTACGTGGTTACTAAGTTTATTCCATTCATCGACCACCCTATTTGTAAACCAATTCTTGCCTATTTCCTTCTTAAATCTAAATTTGTCCAGTTTATACCCATTACTGCAAGTCCTGCCCTGTTGTTTTATTATGATGACCTTGTTTGCATCACCCTTGTTATAGCCTTTGATCCACTTGAACACTTCTATTAGATCACCCCGCACTCTGCGTCTTTCCAGAGAGTGTAAGTTTAGGTGCCTAAGCCTCTCTTCGTAAGGCAAATTTCCGAGTCCTTGTATCATTTTGGTCATTCTTCTCTGTACTGATTCTAGTGAATTTATGTCCATTTTGTAGGACGGGGACCAAAACTGTACCGCATAGTCAAGGATGGGTCTAACTATCGCTAGATAGAGTTTAATAATTACCTCTGCACTTCTATTTGTTACCGTCCTAGCAATGAAGCCTAATGCTCTGTTTGCTTTATTTCTGGCGCTAATGCACTGCTTCCTGGTTTTAAGGTCCGGACTCACCAGAACTCCCAAGTCCCTCTCGCACTCAGATTTTTCTAAAAACGTGTCATCTAAGTTGTATCTATTTTTGGGGTTGTGTAGCCCTACGTTTAACACGCTACACTTAGAGGTATTGAAGTTCATTTGCCATTTCACCGACCATGTTAACAGTTTATTAAGATCATCCTGCAGAATCTGGGCGTCTTCTCCTGACCTAATTAGGCGTCCTATTTTAGTGTCGTCCGCAAACTTACTAACATCACTATTTAACCCATCGTCTAAGTCGTTTATATACATAATGAACAATAAGGGACCCAAAACCGAGCCCTGGGGGACCCCGCTAGTAACATTGCCCCACCTAGATTTTATTCCATTTATGGTGACCCGCTGTTTTCTGTTACTAATCCAAGCTCTAATCCATTCTAACACTTTTCCTCCTATGCCATGGGCTTTGATTTTATTTAGTAGTCTCTGGTGTGGCACTTTGTCGAACGCTTTGCTAAAGTCAAGGTAAATAACATCGTAATTTTCATTGTTGTCTGACGCCTTATATACCTTAGTGTAAAAGGATAGAAGATTAGTCACGCATGACTTACCTTTGGAGAAACCATGCTGTGAATCACGAATTAAATTATGCCCTTCAATGTGTTCTCTGAGTCTATTTACTATTATTGATTCAAGCATTTTTCCTATAACCGATGTCAAACTGATTGGCCTGTAGTTGCATATGGTCGATCTATCTCCCTTCTTAAAAACAGGAACAACGTTTGCCTGCCTCCAAGCAGTTGGAACAGAACCAGTGTCTACCGATTTATTGAATATTTCAGTTAACTGGTCGCAGATTTCAAATTTACACTCTTTAAGCATTCTTGGAAAAATTTCGTCCGGACCCGGAGATTTTGTAGCTTTAAGTCTGTCAATCTGCTTGATAACTTCTTCTTTACTAATGCTGATATTAGTTAGGCTATTTTCTTCATCCCCTCTGAAAATCGGATCGCAGTCAGGTACTTTATCTAACCTCTCATTAGTAAACACCGATAGAAAATAATTGTTAAACTCCTCACTCATTTTTTCTTCCGATTCTATCATGACATTTTCGTCGTTTTTAATTGGTCCTATTCTTTCTTTATTTTTTGTTCTATAGAGGTGAAAGAAACCCTTTGGGTTGGATTTTGCTTGACTGGCAACCTTGATTTCATAATTACGTTTCGCTGAACGTGTATTCCTTTTAACCAGCTTTGCCATTTCGTTATATCTTGATCTAAGGTGTGATTCCCCGTTTTTTATTTTTACGTAAAGTCCTCTTTTAATTCCGATCTCATGTTTCAATCTGTCCGTCATCCATTTGGGAGTATTACTATTTTTTCGTATTGACTTTAGGGGGATAAATGTGTTTTGTGCATTAATAATTAGATCTGCCAGATTGCTATACATCTCATCCAAAGTACTGACCTGATTTTTGGGCCGTCGCCCCGAATCGACCTGACCCAAGGCACGCGCATCACTCTCTTTGACCCAGACCTGACCTAAGGTAAGCGTATTTCTCTCTTTGACCCAGACCTGACCCAAGGTACGCGTATCCTCCTTGCCCCACTTCTGACTATCAGCCCCGCAACGAGAATCAAGAATGTTTGAAACGTCCGGATTGTTTTTCGTATTCAATTTCAAATAGGTTTTTATATTGTCAAAGTTTGCTTTCCTGAAGTCTGGTACTTGAACGTTATTTGTACTTTTTATTTTTTCCCAAATAATATTAAATCTTATTTCTTGATGATCGCTAAAGCCTAGACTATCGCCCACTATTATGCTGCTAATTTGGTGCTCATTATTTGTTAGAATTAAGTCCAGGGTATTTTGTCCCCTCGTAGGATCGGTAATCATTTGTTTTAGGAAATTATCCTGCACCACATCTAGGAATTGTTTCGCTTCATGATCTCCTATTAAAGTTTCCCAGTCAATGTTTCTATAGTTAAAATCTCCCATGATTACAACGTTTTTGTACTGGGACGCTCTATGAATTTCATGAATTAGGGAATCAGTCTGCTCAATGCTAAGGTTAGGAGGTCTATACAAGACGCCAATAATAACTTTCTTATTCTTGCCTATAATCTCTACCCAAATAGATTCCGTACAGTCCTCTTCCTTAATCGAATTGTTGATAATACAGTTTAATGTATTTTTAACGAAAAGTGCTACACCTCCCCCATTCCTGCCGACCCTATCCTTTTGAAAAAACTTATATCCTTCTATTTCGATTTCCGGAAGGAAATGTTTATCAGCCATGTTGATCCAGGATTCAGTAATGGCTATAATATCGAAATTTTCTACGCATGCTTTACCTCGCAGCAAATCAATTTTGTTAATTATGCTCCTACTATTTGTATAGTAAACTTTAAGTTTATCTTCCCTCCACTAGGATTTGTTGGGTTTTCAAGAAAGTTCAGTATGGGGTTGATTTTTGTTAAGTTCAGAGGTCTTCGAGACAATTTTAATACGAGATTACGGGGTTCTCGACACTGTCCAACTTCACGATAGAGGTTTTTCAAAGCATTTCACTTTGGGAATCAGGGCTTTCCAGTGGATTTTAAGTCGAGGTTGAAGGGTCTTCGAGGAACTCCGTCATCGGGTGGATTTCTTCTGAGGGGTTCTTGGGGAGTTTCAACTTCTGGCTTGTGAGTGGGGATTTTCGGGGGTCAATTTACCCGAAGTTGTATGGCGATTTAGGCTCATGCGTATTTGTATTGGCAATTTAGGCTCAATATGTATGGCAATTTAGGCTCAATATTTCTAGCAATTTAGGCTAAGAAATAATTTTCATATACTTACACTAGCTCCGTAAATATAAAAGAACTTACCTTAAGTCGTGAAGAAACTCCCCGACTCGACCGTTCAGGATCCTGGCAGAGACATGAGCGCGCTCACTCAAGATTTCTTCGCAGATGTCGGACTGAACACAAGGGCATGGCGGTGTACGTACACCATCATGAACACGCGTTTCTATCCACAAGCACATGTACGTATGTATGTATGTGCCTGTGGATGTTTGTATACATACTGTATATATATATATATATATATATATATATATATATATATGTGTGTGTGTGTGTGTGTGTGTGTGTGTGTGTGTGTGTGTGTGTGTGTGTGTGTGTGTGTGTGTGTGTGTGTGTGTGTGTGTGTGTGTGTGTGTGTGTGTGTGTGTGTGTGTGTGCGGTCAAAGCGAAAAGGTTCCAGAAATTTTCGTAGAAACCTTTGGAGAAAGTGAAAACTGGGTGTTGAAACACGGGAAAAATTAATCTGGGAATGGAAAACATACTGTGATGATTCACAAAAATTGAATAAAACGAACATTGATAAAGATCTTGTATAGCCTTCAAAAAGTGAGAAAGATGGAAATGCTATAAGAGCCTCCATGGAAGGTGCTGGAAAATAACTGGACTGTGGTGCAGGAATGAAAGCTAGTATGATAAGGTAGTGTGATGATGCATGAAGATGGAACAAAACAGAAGAAATTTCTGAAAGGAAAGAATTTTGAAGCGACAGAAATGACTCCAAAAATACAAGGAAAAAAGTTAAGGGGATATTGTATGAATGAATGATATATATATGTATGTATGTACACACACACACACACACACACACACACACACACACACACACACATATATATATATATATATATATATATATATATATATATATACATATATGTATATATATATATATATATATATATATACACATATATTCGTAAATAGCTGGAGTCCAGGAACCATTTTGGAAGAAAGTATACACTGGACTCGTCGTTTGCCATTTATTCCAACGTTTCGAACCCTGTCTGGTGTTCGTCTTCAGGGTATTACTGAATTCTGAATTCCTAGGAAAGACCACCCGCTTGTGCGGGATCGGTTTCTGTGGAAGGGGAAGAATGTCTGTATGAAAATGAAAAGATAGTAGCGTATAAAAGGGGGCTATACTGTGTTGGCAATAGGAAATCTATATAAAGGGGGGGGTCTTCCTCGTACACTAGGACAGGTAACCCCAGTAACCGTTACATTTCAGAAACAAACAGAAATACAACACTCAATCACCGACTGTACATTTCACCAAGAATAGACATGTCTAACCTTTGTGATATGTGCATATATTACATACATATCACATAATTATGCTGCCTTTTCCTCAATTTCGAGTCTCTACTAGTTTGACCTATATATTTAGAATTACATTCTTTACATGGGATGCTACAAACACATCTTTATCAGACTTTGGGTGACTCTTTAATCAATAGGCTTTTTACAATACTCTTATTTTTAAAGACAACTTGTATTCCAAAGGTGCTAAAATATGAGAAAGAATGATCAAATTCTCATGGTATGGTAGCGAAAGTACGTTTTTATTAATGAACTTTTATCTGTATTAAGCCATAATTTTTATTAGCTATTTACTGTGCATTGTTCATTACATATTTGGGATAATTTATTTCCATTGTCATAAAATTTTCCTATTCCATTGTATAAAATTTCAGAGCAGCAAACTCTAAATGCTCTTAAAAACATTGAGGAAAAAAATTATATTTTGGTTTTAAGATGGTGAAATAGGAATATTTATGACAATGGAAATAAAATATCCCAGATATGTAATGGACAATGCACAGCATATAGCTAAGAAATATTATTATAGCTTAACACATAGACAAAAGTTCAGTAATAAAAACATACTTTCGCTTCCATCCCATGAAAATTTGATCATAATGGAAGCTACGCCGTGTTTATTGACCTAAGTGCTAAGATAGCCAGGTCAAGTGGAAGTCATCAGTGACTGTGTGTGTGTGTGTGTGTGTGTGTGTGTGTGTGTGTGTGTGTGTGTGTGTGTGTGTGTGTGTGTGTGTGTGTGTGTGTGTGTGTGTGTGTGTGTGTGTGTGTGTGTGTGTGTGTGTGTGTGTGTGTGTGTGTGCGTGTGTGTGAGTGTGTGAGTGTGTGTATTCACATTGGTCTTTGGATCATGTGCTGGATTCGGAAGAGAGCTCAGAGCTCGTATGACCGATCTATGGGTAATGCTATGACCTTACACGCACACAAACACCCAACTCCCCGCACACGAGATACATATATACATATATATATATATATATATATATATATATATATATATATATATATATATATATATATATATAATTCATACAATATCCCCTTGACCTTTTTCCTTGTATATTCGGAGGCATTTCTATCACTTCAAAATTCTTTCCTTTCAGAAATTTATTCTCTTTTATTCTATCTTCATGCATAATCGCACTACCTTATCCTACTCGCTTTCATCCATCCCTGCACAACAGTCCAGTTCTTTTCCAGCACCTTCAATGGAGGCTCTTACACCATTTCCGTCTTTCTTACTTTTTGAAAGTTCTACAAGATTTTTACCTGTGTCTGATTCATTCCCTCTTTGTGAATCATCACACTATCTTTCCCATTCCCCGATTAATTTCTTCCCGTGTTTCAACACCCAGTTTTCACTTTCTCAAAAGGCATCTTCGAAAATTTCTGAAACCTTTTCCCTTTGACCGCATACACACACACACACACACACACACACACACACACACACACACACACACATATATATATATATATATATATATACATATATATATATATGTGCGTGTGTGTATGTGTGTGTGTGTGTGTGTGCATACATATATATATATATATATATGTATATATATATTTCTTGGGCACAGGTTTTCTCACAAACAATTCTGGTTAAAATCAACTGCACTGGATACTTTCATGATTTTAAGGTAGGAATTCTTGATCTTTTGAAATATCTTCCTATCACTTGTAGAAAGTGATAAGAAGATCTTTCAAAAGATCAAGAATTCCTACCTTAAAATCATCAAAGCACGCAGTGCAGTTGATTTTAACCAGAATATATATATATATATATATATATATATATATATATATATATATATATACATATATATGTATATATATATTTATATATATATATATATATATATATATATATATATATATATATTTATTTTTGCAGAAACCACCGGGAAATTGAAAAAACAGATACCGAACGTTTTCGTCTATTTAGACATTTTCAAAGGTACAAAAAAGCAATACAGAAAGAAACAATAAATACATAAGAAGACAAGGATACTCGGAGAGGTCCCATGTTACATTTTATCACACACAATTTTGTCAATAATAAAATTGTCCAATTTAAATAAACCCAAACTCAAGTTCATGTTATTTCCAAAATTTATTTTAATAAAACAAGATTCAATAATATTTCTTTCTATAATATTATTACAAGAAGTAATTATTTTAGAATTTCCCCAGTCAATATTATGACCATAATCCCTTTGGTGGACAAATAATCCACTGGACACTTGCCCCGTTCTAATACTATATTTATGTTGGCCTATTCTTTTTTCTAAGCCTTTGCCTGTTTGGCCTATATAAATAAAATCACAATTTTTACATGGTATATTATAAATACATCCTTCTTTACTTCTTGGGGAATTTTTAATTAACAGACTCTTAATGTTGTTATTATTTTTGAATACTATCTGGATACCAAATTTTCCAAAAATGCTAGGAAGATGGATTAAATTTTCGTGGTACGGAATTGTTAGCATATTTTTATAATTAAATGGTTTGACCTGCGACGTATTAAGAAAACATTTCCTAGCTTTTATTTTTGTTTTATAAATAAGATGCTAGGAAATGTTTTCTTAATACGTCGCAGGTCAAACCATTTAATTATAAAAATATGCTAACAATTCCGTACCACGAAAATTTAATCCATCTTCCTAGCATTTTTGGAAAATTTGGTATCCAGATAGTATTCAAAAATAATAACAACATTAAGAGTCTGTTAATTAAAAATTCCCCAAGAAGTAAAGAAGGATGTATTTATAATATACCATGTAAAAATTGTGATTTTATTTATATAGGCCAAACAGGCAAAGGCTTAGAAAAAAGAATAGGCCAACATAAATATAGTATTAGAACGGGGCAAGTGTCCAGTGGATTATTTGTCCACCAAAGGGATTATGGTCATAATATTGACTGGGGAAATTCTAAAATAATTACTTCTTGTAATAATATTATAGAAAGAAATATTATTGAATCTTGTTTTATTAAAATAAATTTTGGAAATAACATGAACTTGAGTTTGGGTTTATTTAAATTGGACAATTTTATTATTGACAAAATTGTGTGTGATAAAATGTAACATGGGACCTCTCCGAGTATCCTTGTCTTCTTATGTATTTACGCCTTGGTGTATCATCTCATGTACACTGTCATTGACTTGGGATTTCCTACTGTGGGGTATGCGGTAAGCGGGGGTGTATGAAGGGGGGGGTGTCGTGATTTGGTCTGGGGGAATGGGGGGGAGGGGTTGAGTTGGTCTTACTTGGTTGATGTGTTGCGGAAGTGGTTCCTGGATAGGGGAGTTATGGAGATGGACACTGTGTTAGACATCAGTGCCTTTGAGGTGACATAAGGGGGTGGTCGGAAGGAATAGCTGTTAGTGGGATTGGGAGTATTAAAGGAAGGTAGACATGAGAGATGTTGTGTGTCTGAGTCGGGTGTCTCAGGGACTGTTGATTCATTATTTACATCTCGGAAGGAGATTTTGTTAGTCTCAAAGTCTATCTTAGTTTTCCAAATCTTTAGTGAATGTAGTCCTATTATACCTTGTTGATCAAGGCTCCATTCATCAGCTATGTGGAAAGTTGTGAAACCTACTTTGTGATTGTTGACTTCAATATTTAAGTCTATGGTGTCGTGTAGAGGAATTGTGCTCCCTTCTATTAAGAGTCCTTCCATATTGGAAAATTGAATTTGGGGTGGGTCATTTAATGCTTCATACAGAGCTCTTGGGATGATGTTCAGGTTTGTTCCTGTATCAACCATCATGGCAACTTTAAGTTGGTCTAGGCTTACTTCTAGGGTGAGGTATTTGTGTTGTGTATGAGATATTCCTATGGTGGTTTGGTGTGTGAGGCTGGTACACGTTCCCCCAATCGTTGTTGAGTACTGGTTGTCGTGTTGGAGGGGGGTATTTGTCGATGGGTGGTGAATGGGTTGTTAGTTCTCTGATGCGGTTGTTGTTGTGTTTTCTGTAGGTAACACTCTTCGTTGGAGTGAGATGATGTTTGGTGTAGGTTGCAGTATTTGATTGGATGTGTTGGTGTAGGGAGGAGTGGGTGTTTAAAGGGGGGTTGAACTTGTTGTTTTTGTTGTGTCCAACACTGGGCATCTGTGTGGGAAAAGGTTCCATGAACTGAGCAAGGGATAGGGTGGGGTTGTACCTGTGTGTGTTGCTTTTGTTGTGTCCAACACTGGGCATCGGTGTGGGAGAAGGTTCCATGAACTGAGCAAGGGATAGGGTGGTGTTGTACCTGCGGGTATTGTTGTTGCTGTATGCAGTCTTTTGTGTTGTGACTGTTTGATGAATGGTAGGAGCACCACTTAGAAGGTTGTTCTTGATTGGTGGGAGGGGGTTGCTGTGAGTGAAGGCTATTTAGTCTGGGGAGATGGTTGGGGGTATCTAAGGATATATTGCAAGCATTCATGATATCTAAAATATAGGTATAAGCTAGAGGATTTCTAGTGTCTAGTTCCTTTTTGGAGGCTTCCTTTAAACACTTTGGAGGGAGTTGGGAGAGATAGGAAGCTATTTCAAGGAATGTTAGTAAGTGTTTTGTTGGCATTACATTTTGACCAAATTGATCAGTGTGAGTCCAAGGAGAGTTATTTTCTAGGTCTTCTCTGACCTCTTTCATTCCGTTTGCAATAAAATCCATTATGTTAGTAATGGAATGTGGTTGGACTCTAGTGTTATTGAGGAAGGTGATGAGGAAGGAAATGTTGTTAGGTTGTTTGTTATGAAAAACCTTAAGAAGGTGGTGTTTATATTCCTGATAAGTGATTCCAGATGCAACTAGGGTGTCTAGCATCCTTGCCTTTGAACGGCAAATGTCAGATGGGTTTATTTTCTGACGGCACAAATTTATTTTATCTGTATCTGAATATGTTATGTTCTTAGAGAAAAATAGATCACATGCTGTTAAGAAATCTGTAATGGATATTCCACTATCCTGGGAAAAGGTTGGGATTTCTGTGAGGGGGGTTATGGTTTGATAGTTGTTAATTATTGTTGGTTGAGTTAGTGGGTAAGGGTAATATTGTGGGTTTGGAGGAGGGTTAGGTTGTGGTTGGTGGTATGGTGTAGAGTGGGTTTGACCAGATGGGGTATGGGGGGAAGGAAAGGGGAAGTTTTGGTACTGCTGCTGAATGGGAGGGGGGTTATTATGTGTTTGGATATGGGGGTTGGATGGATTATGGTTTATAGGAGGTTTTGTTTGCATATTTGGAGGAGCAATATGAGGAGTTGGTTGGGTGGGTTGTTGTGGTTCAGATGGTTTGGAGATGTCTACTTGAGAAGGCTGGTTGAAAAAAGGTAAGACATCGTTCTCATAAACAGGGTCTATTTGAGTATCTGCATTGGGATTAGTTTTGTCAGGATTATTTAATTGGTCATTGGTTAACTGTTTAGAGGTATTGTCAACCTGTGGATATAGGTAAAAATGGTCTGGTTTGTCATTGCCAATTAAGTCTTCTGTGTGTATTTCCTCTTTGTCACTGGATATATCATGTTGTTTGTCTTCTCTAGACTTTGAGAAGACGCTATGTAAACTTTGTTTAATTTTGGATCTGGTGGCAAAGGCCATGTTGTTAAGTCATGTATTAGTTAATAGTTAGTTTTGATTGTACTCTAAGAGAAAAAAAAAAGGGAGTTGTTAAAATATGAATAATAGGTATATAATAACTAAGGGTATTATGTTATGCTTAGATATGGGAAGGGGGATATAGTAATGGGATTACAAAATCATAAAAATATATGTGTATGTATATATATAAAAAAAAATGGAATTAATATTATATAATAAGGAGTTAATTTTGTGATATTATTCTTATAATAGGATTAATTATGGTTGTTCATAAAAAAAATTACAGCAGTAAAGTAGGTTACATTGATAAAAATGTATAAGTTCTATGTAAATATTGAATTTTTAAACATATAAGAGCTATTTGTTTAAACAAGAATTACTTAACTAGAAGAATGTGGAATTAATATTATATAATAAGGAGTTAATTTTTGTGATATTATTCTTATAATAGAATTAGTTATGGTTGTTCATAAAAAAATTACAGCAGTAAGGTAGGTTACATTGATAAAAATGTATAAGTTCTATGTAAATATTGAATTTTAAACATATAAGAACTATTTGTTTAAACAAGAATTACATAATTAGAAGAATGCATATGCAGATTAAAGGGTATTACTTAATGATAATTTTTTTGGAGAGAAAAAAAAACTTCTAAATGACAATATGCTAATATAGTGCGAGATTACATACTCGTTGTATAGCTAAGGTGTACGTGCGTAGGTATCTAAGGGCGTAAGGATTACCTTAATACCGTGCTTTGAAGCAAGTTTTTTTTTTTTTTAGATGTTGTGGTTCTCGGTGGAACGTGACACTCGGATGAGTGGTGGTGGTTGAGCGGATGAGGTGGCTGTTACGCGAGTCAGTGCGCAGCCGGTGTGAGTCCTCTGGGGCGGGTGAGGTCAGTGCTCAAGCGAAGGAAGTCCAGAGGGCTCGGTGAATTGATGTTCGCATAGAAAAAAAAATGCGAGTATCAGGTGTGGTTTGGAGTTGGTAATGTATGATTATTATCACTGGAATATATTGGTGTTAAATATAAGGATTGATGTTACCTTTATAATGTTGATTATAGTAGTGGGAGATCAGCCTGTGACGATTGCCCGTGAATAGGGAGTGTAGACCAAGTTCTTGTTCTTGAGACGGGTTTGAGTGGACGGGTTTGAGGTTCACCGTAGTAGGTACACCGTAGTCTCTTCGAAGTAGTAGGTTGCGGGAGTGCTGCCACCAGTAATATGTAACCGGACGGGTGTAACTAACTGTTACGTTACTCCATCCTGGTCACTTATAACACAGAAAATGTTTTAGGTTGTCCACTGCCAAACGCCTCTAAGTTTTGTTTGTTTATTGTCCTATTCAATCTACTGTTTCTCTTGGTACACTCTTACACTATTCTATTTCCTAGGCAACGTCACTGGCAGAACGCCGCTCCCAGCCCGTGCATGCCGTTATAAACCTCGGAAGTTGCTTGGGGAGTTGCTATGTTCGCATAACTGAATTCTTTATGTGAGCTGGGTTTACTTCGTCACATCTTATATTTTAATTTACATAATTAGTTTATAATTTAGTCTGACAGCCAGACTATAATATATATATCCAGGGGTGGTTCGTCAGTATACGTAATAATGTGTTTATTGGTGTGTGGTCGCGTGTGCATGTTGTGGGAAAATGCTTGTCTCAGCTTATTTTCCAGGAAGTGTCTAGGCGTCGTATAGTCTGCCGGCATAGTGTGAGTGTGGGAGTGAGTGGAGGTGAGTGGGTTATATGACTGAGTGATGTATTACTTGTTTTATGGGGCGTATACATATTTATTGTTTCTCTTCTGTATTGCTTTTTTGTACTTTGAAAATGTCTAAATAGACGAAAACGTTCGGTATCTGTTTTTTCAATTTCCCGGTGGTTTCTGCAAAAATATTTTATCACGTGTGTTTTGTGATTTCTTTGCATATATATATTTATATATATGTATATATATACTGTATATATATATATATATATATATATATATATATATATGTGTGTGTGTGTGTGTGTGTGTGTGTATGTATATATATAATATACATGTATATATATCATATATATATATATATATATATATATACATATATACAATATACAGTACGTATACATACATCCACACGTACATACATACATACATACATGCGCTTGTGGATAGAAACGCGTGTTCATGATGGTGTACGTACACCGCCATGCCCTTGTGTTCAGTCCGACATCTGCGAAGAAATCTTGAGTGAGCGCGCTCATATCTCTGCCAGGATCCTGAACAGTCGAGTCGGGAGCTTCACGACTTAAGGTAAGTATATAAAAATTATTTCTTAGCCTAAATTGCTAGAAATATTAGGCCTAAATTGCCATATAAATCGAGCCTAAATTGCCAATACAAATACGCATGAGCCTAAATCGCCATACAATATGCGTTCTTACCTTAAGTCACTACACTAAGCTCCTCAACTTCTGGTAAATTGACCCCCGAAAATCCCCATCCACAAGCCAAAAGTTGAAACTCCCCAAGAACCCCTCAGAAGAAATCCACCCGAAGACGGAATTCCTCGAAGACCCTTCAACTTCGACTTAAAATCCACTGGAAAGCCCACATTCACAAAGTGAACTGCTTTGTAAAACCTCCATTGTCAAGTTGGACAGTGTCGAGAACCCCGCAATCCCTTATTAAAATTGTCTCGAAGACCTCTGAGCTTAACAAAAATCAACCCCATACTGAACTTTCTTGAAAACCCAACAAATCCGGTCAAAAGATACCTTCAACCCCGAAGTACCTCTAATTTTTTTTATTTCAGAATTGAGCGTCTTTAAATTTCAATTCATAAAGGAAATTGACTTAGAAATAACTTTAACACGAACAATGAACTACTTAAAAAAATGAAAAGTGCCTTCAAAAGCCTCTCTCCTCATGCTGAACTACTTTCGAAACTCTTCTTCGTAGAGGTGTTCTACAAAAGGTGTTGCTTTGAAGTCCCTCTTGCACTGGGTCGAACTGTCTTCAAAAGCTTTCGGTCTTAGGCTGACTTTCTCTGAAAATCCATTTTCTTTTTTTCTGGAAAACTCCTCCTGGTGAAAATTCCACTACATTCAATAATACCTTCGTTAAAACATTCGACTTCCCAGAAAATATCTTTTCTCGAAAATTGGGAATCTTTGAAATCTTCCTTGGACAAATGTCTGACTGCCTCAAAAACCAGTCATCACTGATTAAACCAAACTTCTATGGTGAACTAGTAATCTTTTTAGATACAACGGCCTCTCCTGAACTGAACAAAATCACCAAACATTACCCACAATAATGTAAAAATATGTCTTTGGAAGCAAAGGACGGCGCGAGGAATCCCCATATAGATGAATTGGGTCCTCCCAGAAGCTTCCTAGATTCGTCTGACAAGCAATTCAAATGTTGGACTCACCGACGGAGCTGAAATTTTAGCTCCCAAGAGGAGCGCCTTTGTATATAGTAGCTCCCTGTACGCGTCACCAAGTTCCCTGTATTTGCACAGACACGAAGCCCTACGAGAAGCTACAAAATAAGAACAATATTTAGAAAGTTTTATCCCAACGGCGTCTGGAAACTCAGTGGACTCAAGCAGGTTTCGAACTTGCGATCATCTCCTCATCAGGCTTTCTACCAACTAATACCAAGCGGCTTTATTCATCTGTTGCTTATGGCATTAGGTTAGGTTAGTTCATGATATTAGGTGGTGTTGAGGTTACGCCGTGTCTATTGACCTAAGATAGGTCAAGTGGTGGTCACCAGGAGCTCTCTATCTGTGTGTGTGTGTGTGCGTGTGTGTATTAGAAATTACATATACATACATAATTTTCATAGTATTTCTTTTTTGTATTCTTACATATGACTATCCGTTCAATAGTATTATGCATTTCAGTGTCATGGTAGTATTCTTTTAATTTCAAGGAGAATAATTTTTGCGAAGACTTTAACTTCTTTTGAAAAGAGGATGTCCTTTAATTGGCATTCTAACCTCATTCGCAGGAGACATAAGAGTTTCATTATCAAAGAAAAAGGTTCAAGCGAGTGTTGGTTATAGAGAATGCTCAAGAACAAGCAGTTTTCCTCTAAGAAGGCTTAGATTCTAGTGAGAACATAAAACTACTGACTTTCGCGACGCTAACTGAGCGTATTAATTAAACATTGCATTTTCAATTCCACGAAGTGTTACAAAAATGATTTTACTCTCTAAACAGTTGCCAGCCTAAGATGGCTCCTCAACGATGAGATGATTTTGTGTCGTCTACGTGTTGGGACTATATCAGTTCCCAGAGGACTGTTTGGAAAATGTAAGACTGCTGGAAAATGCATGAGGTTACTGAAAAGTACGTAAGATATCTTACAAAGGATTACAAAGGCAGATCATGCCGACAGGAGACCTTATGGTCCATATCTAGGTCGGATGCGAAAAAAAATCATAATAATAATAAATTAATAAATAAAAACTATAATAATGTAAATAAGAAATAAAATACGTAAATAAATGCATTGGCATAGTTAAATAATAAACAAACAGGTAAATAGTAAATAATAATAAATTAACATATAACTAATAATAACTGAAAATCAAACAGACAAATGATGACAAAATAACTTATCAACACACGGAGGCGCTTCCAGTCTTAAAGATTGACCTCTTGTGACCTGACATGGCTTCAGCGAATTTGATGCTTGGCCCACGAGAGCTGTCTCGGCTGGCGTGCTCGATCAGACTACATTTTTACCTAATCCTCGCATCTACTCTCTTTATTCTGTTAAATGCCATCGGATGGGAGACAGAAGACTGTAATTTTATTGTATTTCGAAATCGACATTCTAGCAGAGTTTGTGTTTCTAAGGAAAGATTGTGCTTACTTGCCGATGGAGACATATGTTCTTTACTCTGACGACAATCGTGAGTATTTTCTCTTCACAACAGAGGAAAACACCTATCATATCCCAAGGTGTTTTATATGTGAACACACACACACACACACACACACACACACACACACACACACACACACACTTACACACACACACACAGTTTATATAAAATGAAATAGTTTAGATAAAATGAGATATGAAGACGGGCCTCACGAGCATAGCTCCCCTTCCTGTAGGATACAACTAGGTAAATAGGTACAGTAAATACACAGACACACACACACACTGACAGAGATCTCCAGGTGACCTCCACTTGACCTGGCTATCTTAGTACATAGGTCAATAGACACGGAGTAGTTTCCATACAGCAACGCCACCTAATAGCATGACCTAACTTAACCTAGTGCCACGAGTAATAGGTGAATAAAGCCGCTTGGTATTAGTTGGTAGAAGGCCTGATGAGGAGAAGATCGCAGGTTCGAAACCCGCTTGAGTCCACTGAGTTTCCAGACGCCGTTGGGATAAAACTTCCCACATACTGTTCTTATTTTGTAGCTTCTCCTAGGACTTCGTGCCTGTGCAAATACAGGGAACTTGGTGACGCGTACAGGGAGTTACTATAAACAAAGGCGCTCTTCTTGGGAGCTAAAATTTCAGCTCTGCCGGTGAGTCCAACATTTGATAGGACTTTCGATCAGTCCTCTGGAAGGAGAGAATGGCTTGTCAGACGAATCTAGGAAGCTTCTGGGATGATCTAATTCATCAATATGGGGGTTTCTCGCGCCTTTCATTTGCTTCCAAAGGCATATTTTTATATTATTGTGGGTAATGTTTGGTGGTTTTGTTCAGTTGAGGAGAGGCCGTTGTATCTAAAAAGATTACTAGTTCACCATAGAAGTTTGATTCAATCACTGATGACTGATTTTTGAGGCGGTCAGACATTTGGCCAAGGAAGATTTCAAAGATTCCCAATTTTCGGGTAAAGATGTTTTCCGGAAAGTCGAATGTTTTGACGAAGGTATTATTGAAGATGTCCTATATTTGGTCAAAGGCGCATTGAAAGCAGTCGAATTTTCACCAGGAAGAGTTTTCCAGAAAAAAAAAAATGGATTTTCGGAGAAAGTCAGCCTAAGACTGAAAGCTTTTTGAAGACAGTTCAACCCAGTGCTAGAGGGACTTCAAAGCAACACCTTTTGGAGAACACCTCAACGATGAAGAGTTTCAAAAGTAGTTAAGCATGAGGACAGGTTCTTGAAGTCACTTTCATTTTCTTTTCTTTTTTGAGTAGCTCATTTTGCGTGTTCAATGTTTTTCTAAGTCAATTTCCTTCAGGAATTGAAATTTAAAGACGCTCAATTCTGAAATAAGAATTTCTAGAGGTACTTCGGGGTTGAAGGCATCTTTTGACAGGATTTGTTGGGTTTTCAAGAAAGTTCAGTATGGGGTTGATTTTTGTTAAGTTCAGAGGTCTTCGAGACAATTTTAATAAGGGATTGCGGGATTCTCGACACTGTCCAACTTGACGATAGAGGTTTTTCAAAGCATTTCACTTTGGGAATCATTGGCTTTCCAGTGGATTTTAAGTCGAAGTTGAAGGGTCTTCGAGGAACTCCGTCTTCGGTTGGATTTCTTCTGAGGGGTTCTTGGGGAGTTTCAACTTCTGGCTTGTGAGTGGGGATTTTCGGGGGTCATTCTACCAGAAGTTGAGGAGCTTAGTGTAGTGACTTAAGGTAAGAACGCATATTGTATGGCGATTTAGGCTCATGCGTATTTGTATTGGCAATTTAGGCTCAATATATATGGCAATTTAGGCCTAATATTTCTAGCAATTTAGGCTAAGAAATAATTTTTAGGTACTTACACTAGCTCCGAAAATATAAAAGAACTTACCTTAAGTCGTGAAGAAACTCCCCGACTCGACCGTTAAGGATCCTCGCAACGACATGACCGCGTTCACTCAAGATTTCTTCGCAGATGTCGGACTAAACACAAGGGCATGGCGGTGTACGTACACCATCATGAACACGCGTTTCTATCCACAAGCACATGTACGTATGTTTGTATGTATGTATGTATATACGTGTGGATGTTGGTATATATACTGTATATATATATATATATATATATATATATATATATATATATATATATATGTGTGTGTGTGTGTGTGTGTGTGTGTGTGTGTGTGTGTGTGTGTGTGTGTGTGTGTGTGTGTGTGTGTGTGTGTGTGTGTGTGTGTGTGTGTGTGTGTGTGTGTGTATGCGGTCAAAGCGAAAAGGTTTCAGAAATTTTCGTAGAAACCTTTGGAGAAAGTGAAAGCTGGGTGTTGAAACACAGGAAAAAATTATCTGGGAATGGAAAACATAGTGTGATGATTCACAAAAATTGAATGAAACGAACATTGATAAAGATCTTGTATAGCCTTCAAAAAGTGAGAAAGACGGAAATGGTATAAGAGCCTCCATGGAAAGTGCTGGAAAAGAACTGGACTGTGGTGCAGGAATGAAAGCTAGTATGATAAGGTAGTGTGATGATGCATGAAGATGGAACAAAACAGAAGAAATTTCTGAAAGGAAAGAATTTTGAAGTGACAGAAATGACTCCGAAAATATAAGGAAAAAAGTTAAGGGGATATTGTATGAATGAATAATATATATGTATCTATGTACACACACACACACACACACACACACACACACACACACACACACATATATATATATATATATATATATATATGTATATATATGTATATATATATATCATACAATCCATGACCGTCGCGCAGAGGATTCGAACCACCGCCTATAGACCCAAGAGAGTCCACAGCACCCGCCTATAACCGCTCGACCACAGACGATCGTCTGTGGTCGAGCGGTTAAAGGCGGGTGCTGTGGACTCTCTTGGGTCTATAGGCGGTGGTTCGAATCCTCTGCGCGACGGTCATGGATTGTATGATTGATGTCGCTGTCCACTAGCGAATTATTCAAATATATATATATATATTGTAACGTAATATTAGATATTACGTCATATGTGTAATTATGTTATAGAATTGTGTTCCTTTGTATTACATAACTATGTTCATATTTCTTGTCTATGTATGTATTGTAACAATGTTAAGCAGTAACGCCCGTCCACTATATGTAATCTTGCCTACGTGCGGAGAAAGGTGCGCACTCTTGTAGAACAAACAGACAAGCGAAATCCTGAATAGTTCGGAGCGCACAGATTTGACAGTTACTAAATAAGTAGATTGTTCAAGCGAGTCGAGGGTCTTAAAACTACCCATGTTGACGTGTGTTAACTTACCCTCCTCCCCCCCTTTCGCTCACCCGCACCCTTAACCGGAAGTATCCCGCTTCCGGTCCAATGGTATATAAGCGGTGGAAATCGCTCACTCCTTGTCATTTCCCGCATATTGATCTCTTGATAAAAACTAGAAGTTTAGACTCATGAGACGATTGGTGTGAAGTGATCACCCTTTTTGCCTACATTACGTGTCTTATATACATTGCATTACTTTATACTTATATTTGTACTTATTACTTATTTTGATACATGTTCCTGATCTCTTTGTACTTAGATAGTACCATATTGTATACGTATCTTGTGTTTCTTATTTGAACGATAATTTCCATATTTTTATAATCATGTAACGGTCCCATTGACCCACCTGCCCATTCTCTTTTGTGTTGATTGCCTGTAAATATTTTCCATGATATTAATAATTTCGTTTCCTAGTTTTATCGCTAGTTTAATATTCCTTTCCTGGAATCTTCTTTGTTACCTTTACTTCTAGTCTTACGAATTATCTAGGCCCTGACCAGATAATTCAGTCCTATAGTGGCTTCTAGAAGTGAGCTGGTTCTTAAGCACTTATCCGTTATACGTAACGTCTCTTCACATAACCAGCCCGTCCCGTAACAAAGTGGCGACCCTTGCCAAGGATATTTTATCAGGTATTTAACACATTCTTTTAGAGATGGATGATATAATTCAAGAATTCGTTCAAAATCCCAAGGTAAGTTTCTTAAAGAAACAAACTAAAGACACTTTGATAGAAATAGGCAAGCACTTTGGAGTAGACATTGATACAAGTTTGCGAAAGAAAAAATTACTTCAGGAACTCGTTGAAAATCTGATCGAAGATGATATCTTATCTCCAGAAGAGGTTAAAGCTATACAAATTCCTTCAAATAGGTTAGAAATAGAGGTACGACTAACCGAACTTAAGATTAAGGAGATTGAATTAAAGGTCAGGAGAGTAGAAATTGAGGAGGAAGCTAAACTGAAACAAATGCAAATTGAGGCAGAATTTAAAGCTAGAGAAGAGGAAGCTAAAGTGAAACAAGTAGCTAAAGAGGAGGAAACTAAACTGAAACAAATGCAAATTGAGGCAGAATTTAAAGCTAGAGAAGAGGAAGCTAAAGTGAAACAAATAGAAAGAGAGGACGAAACTAAAGTCAAATTGGCAGAGTTAGAATTAAAGAAGGCAGAAATAGAAGCTAGGATTGTTGATAGACAACCCGTAGTTCAGGAAGGTCATATAGATATTTCCAAGTATGTAAAACTTTTACCCCAATTTTCAGAAGGAGAGCCAGAAATTTTCTTTCTTCAGTGGGAAAAATTGGCGCAACAGTTACAAATCCCTAAAGAAAATTGGCCATTAATCATTCAAACACAATTTAAGGGTAAGGCTCAGCAAATTTATACTTCTCTTTCAGAAGCAGAAAGCGAGTATGATAATATGAAAGCTTGTACTTTAAAAGCTTATGAACTAATACCAGAGGCCTATAGACAGAAATTCCGTAATTATAGGAAGACACCTCAGTTAACATACGTAGAATATGCGGCTCAACAAGAGAGGTTATTCAATAGGTGGTGTTTGGCTAGTGAAACGGACACCTTAGATAGACTTAAACAGTTGATTTTATTGGAGCAGTTTAAGAATACCTTAGAGACAGATCTTAGGATTTTTATAGATGATCATGTTCCCGAAACTTTAACTAAAGCTGCTGTATTGGCTGATGAGTTCACACTAAATCATAAACCTAAGTCAAGACAAATGGAATCCCAAAAGTCAAAGTCATATATTCCAGATTCAACAAAATACTCTGATCCTTGGTCCCCAAAGAAACACTTTGAAATTCAGTCTAGCCCATCACATTTCAGTTACAGGTCTGATTTCAATCAATATCCTCCAAACCAACCTTGGCATATTGTAAACAGGTTGGCCATCACATTTCTAATTGCAGAAAGAGACTGACACCCTCATTCTCCAATAAGACACCAACTCTTGTAAGTAATATAAAATCAGATGATTCAAAATCCTCTATTCAGGATACACTACCAAAGAAGCCGGTATTGTCAAGTAATGTAGAACCCCCCTCATCAGATCATGATCCTTGTTTCAAACCATTTGTATCTTCAGGAACTATATCTCATAGTAGTAGTTCACAACAATATCCTATTTCCATACTCCGAGACACAGGAGCAAAGCAAAGTCTGATTTTAAATTCTGTCTTGCAGAATCTGGGTGAGTCATATACAGGTTATGATATATTGATAGAAGGAGTTGGAGAAATTGTAAAATGTCCATTACATAATGTTTTCTTGCGGTCTGATTTAACAACCGGAATGGTTAAAGTAGCAGTAGTAGACTCTCTTCCCATAGTAGGAATATCCTTATTGTTGGCCAATGACATCGCTGGAAGCAAAGTCATTTCTCCCTTAATAACAAATAACCCTAAGACCTCAGTAGAACCTTCAGATAACTTACAGTTGTTTCCCGCTTGTGCTGTAACCAGATCTCAGTACAAGAAATCTGAAGAGGAGACCTATAATTTAGAATCCCTATTCTCCCAAACTGACCCATCTTCTTCTTCACCAGTTTCTCTATCTAGAGCAGAATTAACCAAAGAACAGAAGTCAGATCATTCTCTTAAAAATTTGTACGAGATTGTTTCATCTCCAGAAGAAGTTGAAAATATGTCACGAGGTTTCTATATAGAAAACGGAGTCCTAATGCGAAAATGGAGAGCATCCACCGCAACCGCTGACCAGCCATGGCAAGTAAGGAATCAAATAGTCCTCCCTCTTGGTTTCAGGAATAATGTTCTAAGATTGGCTCATGATACTCCCTTAGCAGGTCACTTAGGGGTAAGAAAGACCTTGTTCAACATAACCCAACATTTCCATTGGCCCACGGTTGTCAAAGATGTTGCCCAATATTGTAAAACATGTCATACATGTCAACTTGTAGGTAAGCCCAACCAGAAAATTGTAGAAGCTCCACTCCATCCCATTCCTGTAATGGAAGAGCCATTTAAAAAAGTTCTTATTGACTGTGTAGGACCTTTACCTCCTTCAAGTAAAGGAAATCAGTACATTCTCACAATCATGTGTATGAGCACTCGTTTTCCAGAAGCAATTCCTTTGAAAAATATTAAAGCTCAAAACATAATCAGAGAAATGTTGAAATATTTCACTATAGTAGGATTTCCCAAGAACATTCAAAGTGATCAAGGAAGTAATTTTCTTTCCAACAAGTTTAGAGAAACTCTTGTAACACTAGGTATAAATCATGTAACTTCCTCCGCCTATCATCCTCAATCACAAGGTGCTCTAGAGCGCTTTCACCAAACGCTCAAGACAATGTTAAGAATCTTCTGTGCTGAGAACACTCGAAATTGGGAAGACGGACTCCCCTTTTTGTTGTTCGCCACCCGAACAACAATTCAAGAAAGCCTTGGATTCAGCCCGTCAGAATTAGTCTTCGGTCATGAAGTCCGTGGTCCCCTAAAGATACTTCATGAACAATGGATGAAAGAAGAACCACCAGTTCCTTCTTTGAAATACGTGTCCCAGGTCACCGAGAAGTTGTTAGAAGCTTGGAAATTGGCAAGAGAGAACTTGACGAATGCTCAACGAGTAATGAAAGGTCGGTATGATAAAAATTCTAAACTTAGAACTTTCTCTCCAGGAGATCAAGTGTTACTTTATCTTCCCATACCAGGAGATCCATTGCAGGCTAAATACAAAGGACCCTATGAAGTCTTGTCCAGAGCCAGTGATCTCAACTACATAATCAAAACTCCAGACAGAAGAAAGAGTTCCCGTCTCTGTCACATAAATACCTTAAAACCTTATCATTCCAGAGATCCAATTCCAATTTGCAGCTCTACCACAATAGAATCGGAGGAGCATCCTGATAACCTGCCTAATCCTCCTGAGATTCCCTTGGAAAACTCTCAGATACTACAAAATCTTCAGATAAAAGTAGGACACTTATCTGAGAAACAAGGTAAAGACATTCTTTCTCTCTTAACCCTAGATTGGTGGAGCGGGGCCAATTGGATACACACTTTTTCGCGCTTAAATTTTCGCGGGCTTTTTTGTCCACAATAATGCCTATGTGGTAACTTTTTGTTTGAGTTATCAGTAATTATTATATTTTTTCTTTTAAGGGTGTTTTTTACCCCATCTGGATACATAATATAGCCCCTATAAGGTAGTGTGTATCCGATTGGTCCAGTTCCTACCGGATATGCTACGCTTGTGGACGTCAGATGGGAAAAGTCAAATCATTATATATCTTCACATGGTAGCTTAGAAACAAAAATTTTGTATTGTATAGGTAGAAAAAAAATACTATAATTGTATACACAACTCTATAATAGAGAAGGAATTGTCATTATATAGTTTTTTTCAATTTCATTTTAGGTTGTCGAAACCAAAAATGAAACGTACTATATACTACACTGAAGATGAGTTAGCACAGCATGTAAACTCTCATGAGTTTTCAACATGGTTGTGATAATACGTCGGTGACAATAAATGAAAGTAATAATATAACCATCGTGACTAAATGAGGGTTCTAGGACAGAGGGCCAAGGTGGCACAGTGCTCGCAATATCACCTATTTATATTTTTTGCGTCGCCAGAGACATTTATTGAATGCTTAGAAGGTCCTCATAGGGATTTGAGTGCTGTCATTACATCCTGTCTTCCCCTCCCCCTCTAAATTCCACATCCGGTTACCTCCTCTCCCTCAGTGCATAGGCCTACGCACCAATCCCCCCCCGCCCCCGCGCACACTCCACGTCCGGCTCGATGGAAGTGCAATTTCATACAAAGAATATATGTTTCACATAGAAACACAATTTCATAAAAGAAAAATAAGTACATGCATTATTTTTACACATTACACATAAAAATTCATTTCCAAAATCACCCATATTCATTTAGTCATGACGAAGTTTTTTTTGTACAATTGAGGTTTTAAAGGTTTTGTATGAGATGAATGGACATATGTAGGTCATTGTTATAATGTTTTTTTTACCAAGTTCCTCTTATATTAGGCTCAGGAACACGTAATCTCAATCCTTTGATTTTCTGTCAAAGTTTTTTTCAATTGTTCATAGTTGTCATTTTTTATTTTGGAATTACGTTAATTTTGTATTAGCAGGACTCTACGAACCCTATATTTATATTATAGTAACTTTAAATGGACAAAAAACACACGCATATATTTTATTTTAATTTTTTATTCTGTGTATCTTTTTGGATACAGTGGTCACGGGAATCGCCAGCGCGCGCCACCTCCACCAATCTAGGGTTAAGAAGTTTTCCAAAATTATTTCTAGATTCCCCAAGATTCACTTCTTTGATAGAACATGAAATAATTCTAGACTCGCCAAGAGTCAATCCAAAAAAGAAGGAGTTCATAAAAGCAGAAATAAACACTCTGCTTCAACAGGGAATAATTGAACCCTCCAGTAGTCCTTGGGCATCTCCTTGCATTCTTGTCCCTAAATCTGATCATTCTTATCGCCTGTGCATTGTCTACAGGAAAATCAATGCCCATACTAAGGCCGATGCTTTTCCTATCCCTAGGATAGATATCATAGACAGTCTAGGAACTGCCAAGTATGTATCCAAGTTGGATATGTTAAGGGGATACTATCAAATCCCGGTACACCCTCGCTCAAGAGAAGTTACCGCTTTCATTACGGAAGAGGGATTGTTTCAATTCCGAGCAATGCCATTTGGGCTTAAAAATGCCCCTGCCACTTACCAAAGAATGATAAATAATCTTGTTGCAGGATTGCCAGGAGTAAAAACTTATCTAGATGATGTGATAATATTTAGTCAGTCTTGGACAGAACACATTGAACACTTAAATAATTTCTTTTATAGAGCAGATCAAGCAAACCTTACCATCAATTTGTCCAAATGTGATTTCGGACATACACAGGTCCCCTATTTGGGATTTAAAGTTGGAAATTCCCAAGTGTTTCCAATAGACGCCAAGATAAAAGCCATCAATGATGTACCAACACCCACTAATCGTAGAGAGGTACGTCGTTTCCTTGGAATGAGTGGCTATTATCGCCGTTTTTGTCCAAATTTTTCAGATGTAGCAGAACCATTGACTGATCTGTTGAGAAAAGACCACGACTTCGTGTGGACGCCTACCTGTAAGACGGCCTTCAAAAACCTGAAGTCCCTTCTCACTAACGCACCAGTTCTAAGGGCACCCGATTTCCAACGACCCTTTCTTCTGCAAGTCGACGCCAGCGACACCGGTATCGGTGCCGCCCTCTTGCAAGAAAACAATGAAGTTCTTCACGCTATCGCCTACTACAGCAAGAAGCTGTCCCCTGCGCAGAAGAACTACTCAACAATTGAGAAGGAGACGCTCGCTTTGGTCCAGGCCCTTATCCACTTCGAAGTCTACCTGGGTTCGTCCTCAACTACCATTCAAGTATATTCGGATCACAACCCCTTAAAGTTCCTACAGACTATGAAAAACAAGAATCCGAGACTTACACGTTGGAGTTTATTTCTCCAACCCTTTAATCTAACAATTCATCACATTAAAGGCGTCTTTAATGTTTTAGCCGACGTCCTTTCTAGAACATAGCTTTTCAACAGAAAGTGAAAAGCTTTCCCAAACGGTGGAGGTGTAACGTAATATTAGATATTACGTCATATGTGTAATTATGTTATAGAATTGTGTTCCTTTGTATTACATAACTATGTTCATATTTCTTGTCTATGTATGTATTGTAACAATGTTAAGCAGTAACGCCCGTCCACTATATGTAATCTTGCCTACGTGCGGAGAAAGGTGCGCACTCTTGTAGAACAAACAGACAAGCGAAATCCTGAATAGTTCGGAGCGCACAGATTTGACAGTTACTAAATAAGTAGATTGTTCAAGCGAGTCGAGGGTCTTAAAACTACCCATGTTGACGTGTGTTAACTTACCCTCCTCCCCCCCTTTCGCTCACCCGCACCCTTAACCGGAAGTATCCCGCTTCCGGTCCAATGGTATATAAGCGGTGGAAATCGCTCACTCCTTGTCATTTCCCGCATATTGATCTCTTGATAAAAACTAGAAGTTTAGACTCATGAGACGATTGGTGTGAAGTGATCACCCTTTTTGCCTACATTACGTGTCTTATATACATTGCATTACTTTATACTTATATTTGTACTTATTACTTATTTTGATACATGTTCCTGATCTCTTTGTACTTAGATAGTACCATATTGTATACGTATCTTGTGTTTCTTATTTGAACGATACTTTCCATATTCTTATAATCATGTAACGGTCCCATTGACCCACCCATTGACCCATGAATAAACATGCCATGACAGCAGATAATGGACTCCCCATTGCGAGACCTCTAATCTGTTTAAATTCAATGTTGTTAAACATAAAATATCCAAATTTGACACACATGGATATTTTGGATATTTTATGTTTAACAACATATCGCCGCCAACAAGAACAACAACGACAGAGACGGATTTAAATGCCTCTCGAAAGCAGCAAGTGTCCTAATAATTAAATCGTTAGCCAAAGGGAAAACATGACGCTCATACCTTGGCGGGTTCCCTCTCACTACGAATATAAGAATTGTGATCCGTCTGTAATGCTGTAGTCCTCTGAAGAAGACCAAGTTGGTCGCAACGTTAGGGCAATAAACTCTATTCCTAACACATCTTCGTTTGCCCTTCCCCACCCACATTCTCTCTCATATACATATATATATATTCATTTATAATTATATATATATATATATATATATATATATATATACACATATATATATATTCATTTAATATATATATATATATATATATGTATGTATATATATATATATTATATATATATGTATATGTATATCTATGAAGCGGCCTTGCTGTGGATGTGCTGAGTCTTGCGACACTGCTTCTGACCCAGGGCAGTGGACAAGGTGCAGGGATGACCCGTCCTTCAGGAGGTGCTAAGATAAGAGGGAGGGCGGAGGGGTGTGGAGTGTATTCAGGGATGGAATGGGTGGGAATGAATTAATGTCTTTTTCTTTTTGGCTACCCCCCTTGTAAGGGGGAAAAAGCCTTGGCATATGTATGTATGTATATGTATGTATATATATATATATATATATATATATATATATATATATATTATATATATAATAAATATGAATATATATATATATATATAAATGAATATGTACATATATATATATATATAAATGAATATGTACATATATATATATATATATATATATATATTATATATATATATATAAAATGAATATGTACATATATATATATATATATATATATATATACTATATATATATAATATATATAATATATATTATATACATATATATATATATATGTATATATATACACATAAAAAATGAATATGAATATATATATATATATATATATAAATGAATATGTACATATATATATACTATATATATATTATTTTATATATATAAATATATAAATGAATATGTACATATATATATATATATATAAATGAATATGTACATATATATATATATATATATATATATATACATATATCAATGAATATGTACATATATATATATATACTATATATTTATATATAATATATATATATATATATTATATAGATATATATATATATATATATATGTATATATATACACATAAAAATGAATATGAACATATATATTTATATATATATATATATTATATACATATATATGTATATATATATATATATATACACATTAATATATATACATATATATTTATATATATGTATATATATATATACGTATATATGTATTATATGTATATATATATATACATATATATTAATATACATATATATATATATATATATATCATATGTATATATATATATATATATGTATATATATATATATACAGTATATATATTATATGTATATATATATATATATACACATATATATTAATATATATATATATACATATATATAATATATATATACATATATATAATATATATATATACATATATATTAATATATATATATATACATATATATATTAATATATATATACATATATATTAATATATATATACATATATATTAATATATATATATACATATATATACATATACACAATATACAGTACGTATACATACATCCACACGTCCATACATACATGTGCTTGTGGATAGAAACGCGTGTTCATGATGGTGTACGTACACCGCCATGCCCTTGTGTTCAGTCCGACATCTGCGAAGATATCTTGAGTGAGCGCGCTCATGTCCCTGCCAGGATCCTGAACGGTCGAGTCGGGGAGTTTCTTCACGACTTAAGGTAAGTTATATTATATTTTCGGAGCTAGTGTAAGTATCTAAAAATTATTTCTTAGCCTAAATTGCTAGAAATATTAGGCCTAAATTGCCATATAAATTGAGCCTAAATTGCCAATACAAATACGCATGAGCCTAAATCGCCATACAATATGCGTTCTTACCTTAAGTCACTACACTAAGCTCCTCAACTTCGGGTAAAATGACCCCCGAAAATCCCCACCCACAAGCCAGAAGTTGAAACTCCCCAAGAACCCCTCAGAAGAAATCCACCCGAAGACGGAGTTCCTGGAAGACCCTTCAACTTCGACTTAAAATTCAGTGGAAACCCCTCATTCCCAAAGAGAACTGCTTTGAAAAACCTCCATTGTCAAGTTGGACAGTGTCGAGAATCCCGCAATCCCTTATTAAAATTGTCTCGAAGACCTCCGAACTTAACAAAAATCAACCCCATACTGAGTTTTCTTGAAAACCCAACAAATCCGGTCATAAGATACCTTCAACCCCGAAGTACCTCTAAAAAAAATTCAGAATTGAGCGTCTTTGAATTTAAATTCCTAAAGGAAATTGACTTAGAAATAACTTTAACACGAAAAATGAACTACTTAAAAAAGTGAAAAGTGCCTTCAAAAGCCTCTCCTCATGCTGAACTACTTTCGAAAGTCTTCGTCGTTGAGGTGTTCTACAAAAGGTGTTGCTTTGAAGTCCCTCTTGCACTGGGTCGAACTGTCTTCAAAAGCTTTCGGTCTTAGGCTGACTTTTTCCGAAAATCCATTTTTTTTTTCTGGAAAACTCTTCCTGGTGAAAATTACACTACTTTCAATAATACCTTCATTAAAACATTCGACTTCCCAGAAAATATATTTACTCGAAAATTGGTAATCTTTGAAATCTTCCTTGGCCAAACGTCTGATTGCCTCAAAAACCAGTCATCACTGATTAAACCAAACTTCTATGGTGAACTAGTAATCTTTTTAGATACAACGGCCTCTCCTCAACTGAACAAAATCACCAAACATTACCCACAATAATGTAAAAATATGCCTTTGGAAAAAAGAACGGCGCGAGAAATCCCTATATTGATGAATTGGGTCGAAAACAGAGAGTTGTTTTAAATGGAAAAACTTCTGGATGGAAAAATGTTGCAAGTGGAGTTCCTCAGGGTTCCGTTCTTGGGCCACTTCTATTCATAGTATATATAAATGATATAGACAATGGACTAAAATCGACTGTTTCCAAATTTGCTGATGATACAAAACTGTGCGGAGTGGCAAATGATCACTCAAACCAATTAGATATTCAAGAAGATTTAGATCAATTACAGCAATGGTCTGAAAAGTGGCTAATGAAATTTAACACAAGTAAATGCAAGGTAATGCACATAGGTAAAAATAACAGTAAGCACGATTACAAGTTATTTGGAAATTCGTTAACAAAAGTGGATAGTGAAAAAGATCTCGGCGTAATTATCAGTAACGACCTCAAATCATCCAAGCAGTGTATTTCAGCCTCTGAGAAAGCAAATAAGATTCTGGGATTGATTGCGCGATCTTTTGATTTCAAAAGTCCATCACTCATTAACAAGCTATATAAATCGTTAGTTCGTCCACATTTGGAATATGCTGTTTCCGTATGGTCACCGAATCTCATTAAAGACATTGACAGACTGGAAAAAGTACAACGACGAGCCACAAAACTGATTCCAAATATCAAAAATAAATCATACGAAAATCGACTTAAGCACATGAATCTCTTTTTCCCTAAAAAAGCGTAGACTCAGAGGTGACTTGATACAGGTCTTTAAGATTTTAAAGGGAATTGACATCAAAAGTGACAAAATTTTCACATTGAATGAGAATCAGACAAGAAACAATGGTCTCAAACTGTCCGGAAATAGATTCAATTTGGAAGTAGGTAGAAACAACTTTGCCAACCGTGTAGTTAATGAATGGAATAAACTTCCTGCACAGGTAGTGCAATGTAGTTCAGTTCGAAGCTTTAAGAATCATTTAGATAAATACCTAAGTAAGATGCTGTAATGATTATAATTTATGTTATATTATTTGTTTTTGTTTTGTTATAATTTGTCTGTCTGATTTTCATTTATTATTAGTTATATGTCAATTTATAATCATTTACTATTTACCTTTTTGTTTGTTATTCAACTATACCTATGCATTTATTTATGTATTTTATTTGTTATTTTTACATTACTAGTTTTTTTTTTTTTTTATCCGACCTAGATATGGATCAAAAGGTCTCCTGTCGGCATGCTCCGCCTTTGTAATCCTTTGAATGGAAATGAGCTAGGGCATTAGAATAATTCAGACTCGACGCCTGCTCGAGGGCGATGTTATGTCTATGTGATGGCGACGTTTTGTCTATGTAAACACACCGACGGTGGTGACTGTTTTATATTCGATGTGTAATCAAACTCTGTAAGCGCAGGTTAGCTTCGTTTGACTAATGCTGAGGTAAACAATATCGCTAGTGGCATTGTAATGGCTTTCCGGCTTGGTGCAAGGTGGAGAAGGAGGAAAAAACTATTGGTGCATGAATTCAAAGTCACGCCCATAAGGAGTGACATTTATTTGAGAAGTCACCGGAGATTGGTTTAGAAAAATTAGTGACGTCAGACGAAGGTAGCTTAGCGTAGGATACGGGATCTCGGGAGAGAGGGTGTGGAGAGAGGATCGAGAGAGGATCAGGAGACGATGTAGAGACGAGAGAAGGAGATCCCGAGTGTAAGCAGAAGGTGAAATTACAGTGAAAGAAGAAAGAAAATTCACCACCCTTTTATTAACCCAAAGGACGAGAGAACTAGGCACGGGGCCTAGAAAATAGTGAGACTACAGGAAAAAGAAGGCAAGGGGCCTTGAGACGAGTGATATTACAAGTCAAATTTAAGTGACAGAGGTGACAAGGGGTGGTGAAAATATGTATATGTATATATATATATATATGTATATATATATATGTATATATATGTATATATATATATATATATATATATATATATACATATATGACGACATCTTGACAGGTTGTGAGAGAGGCAGAGGGGAAAACTCTCGTTCTATTTGTGTGTTTTCCCCTCTGCCTCTCTCATATATATATATATATATATATATATATATATATATATATATATATATATATATATATATATATATATATATATATTCGTAAATAGCTGGAGTCCAGGAACCATTTTGGAAGAAAGTATAACCTGGGCTCGTCGTTTGCCATATATTCCAAAGTTTCGAACCCTGTCTGATGTTCGTCTTCAGGGTAATACTACATACATACATATACCAAGGCTTTTTCCCCCTTACTAGAGAGGTAGCCAAAAAGGAAAAGGCATAAAATCATTCCCACCCATTCCATCCCTGAAAACACTCCACACCCCTCCACCCTCCCTCCCATCTTAGCACCTACTAGATGACGGGTCATCCCTGCACCCTGTCCACTGCCCTGGGTCAGAAGCAGTGTCGCAAGACACAGCACATCCACAGCAAGGCCGCTTCATTAAATCGACGACCCCCCCCTCTCCATCCCCCCCATATAAAGGAGAGGACGGAGAGAAATCCCTTCGGGCTGCGTCAAAATTTTGCTCACACATACTACCTCACCCCCCATCCCCCCACCCATTCCACCTCATGCATCACAACATCTTCCATATACAACCATTCTCCATTCACCCCTGTCTTCTGTCCTCCCCCGTCCTTCCTCAACCGACATTCCCCTCTTCCCCAAAGCCCCCTTCACCCCATCCATCCATCTCATCCTCGGATATCCCCTCATGTTCACTCCCTCCACATCTGCCTTCCATACCTCTTTTACTAGTCTTTCTTCACTCATTCTTTCCATTTGTCCAAACCATCCTAATACTCTTTCATCAACCCTATCTCCCAACTCCCTTTCCACCCCTGTTCTCCTCCTCACCTCCTCATTTCTCACTCTATCTAGCCTAGTAACCCCCATCATACTTCTCAGACACTTCATCTCAAACACATTCAAACTCCTTCTCTTATGTTCCATGTTTCTGCTCCATACAGTGCTGTCGGCACAATCACTCCTTCATACAGTCTCCTCTTAGCATCCATTCCCAAATGTCTATTCCTCATTACACTTTTTAATCCACCAAGGCATTTACTCGCTTCTCTCAATCTACATTCTACCTCCACCTTTACTCCACCTTTTCCTGCCACATTTGCACCCAAGTATCTAAAACTATCCACTTCCTCCAGTTGCTCTCCCTTAATGCTCACTTCCAGATTACTGCCAATTTCACCCCTTGTACATCTCATCACCTTACTTTTACCCACATTTATCTTCAGCTTTCTTCTATCACACACTCTCCCAAACTCTGTCACCAACTTCCTCAATCCCTCCTCCGATCCTGCCACAAGCGCAGTGTCGTCAGCAAACAACAGCTGGCTCACCTCCCACTTTTCTCCATTTTCTTTAAACATCTCCAATCCCTGACCCACTACCCTTGCAATTACCTCTCGCACTACCCCATCCATGTATAAGTTGAACAGCCAGGGTGACATAACGTATCCTTGACGAAGTCCCACCTTAACCTCAAACCACTCACTCTCTCCATTTCTAATCCTGACACAAGCTCTACTACTCTCATAAAAACTCTTGACAGCTTCAAGAAGCTTTCCTCCTATTCCGTATATCCGCATAACCTTCCACAGTTCCTTTCTGTCTACCCTGTCGTAAGCCTTTTCCAGATCCATAAAGGCCCAAAAACTGAATAATACTGAATTCTGAATTCCTAGGAAAGACTACCCGCATGAGCGGGATAGATTTCTGTGGAAGGGGAAGAATGTCTGTAAGAAAATGAAAAGATAGTAGCGTATAAAAGAGGGCTATACTGTGGCAGCAATAGGAAATCTATATAAAGGGGGGGGTCTCCCTCGTACACTGGGACAGGTAACCCCAGTAACAGTTATATTTCAGAAACAAACAGAAATAGAACACTCAATCACCGACTGTACATATCACCAAGATTAGACATGTCTAACCTTTGTGATATCTGCATATATTACATATATATTACATAATTATGCTGCCTTTTCCTTAATTTCGAGTCTACTAGTTTGAGCTATATATTTAGAATTACAATCTTTACATCGGATGCTATAAACACATCTTTATCAGACTTTGGTTGATTCTTTAATCAATAGGCTTTTTACAATACTGTTATTTTTAAAGACAACTTGTATTGCAGAGGTGCTAAAAATATGAGAAAGACTGATCTAATCTCATGGAATGTAAACGAAAGTACGTTTTTATTAATGAACTTTTGTCTGTATTAAGCCATAATTTTTATTAGCTATATACTGTGCATTGTTCATTACATATTTGGGATAATTTATTTCCATTGTCATAAAATTTTCCTATTCCATTGTAGAAAATTTCAGAGCAGCAAACTCTAAATGCTCTTAAAAACATTGAGAAAAAAAATTATATTTTGGTTTTAAGATGGTGAAATAGCAATATTTATGACAATGGAAATAAAATATCCCAGAAATGTAATGGACAATGCACAGCACATAGCTAAGAAATATTATTATAGCTTAAAACATAGACAAAAGTTCAGTAATAAAAACATACTTTCGCTTCCATCCCATGAAATTTTGATCATTATGGAAGCTACGCCGTGTTTATTGACCTAAGTGCTAAGATAGCCAGGTCAAGTGGAAGTCATCAGTGACTGTGTGTGTGTGTGTGTGTGTGTGTGTGTGTGTGTGTGTGTGTGTGTGTGTGTGTGTGTGTGTGTGTGTGTGTGTGTGTGAGTGTGTGAGTGTGTGTGTGTGTGTATTCACATTGGTCTTTGGATCACGTGCTGGATTCGGAAGAGAGCTCAGAGCTCGTATGACCGATCTATGGGTAATGCTATGACCTTACACGCACACAAACACCCAACTCCCCGCACACGAGATACATATATACATATATATATCTATATAATTAATACAATATCCCCTTGACCTTTTTCCTTGTATATTCGGAGGCATTTCTATCACTTCAAAATTCTTTCCTTTCAGAAATTTCTTCTCTTTTATTCTATCTTCATGCATAATCGCACTACCTTATCCTACTCGCTTTCATCCATCCCTGCACAACAGTCCAGTTCTTTTCCAGCACCTTCAATGGAGGCTCTTACACCATATCCGTCTTTCTTACTTTTTGAAAGTTCTACAAGATTTTTACCTGTGTCTGATTCATTCCCTCTTTGTGAATCATCACACTATCTTTCCCATTCCCCGATTAATTTCTTCCCGTGTTTCAACACCCAGTTTTCACTTTCTCAAAAGGCCTCTTCGAAAATTTCTGAAACCTTTTCCCTATGACCGCATACACACACACACACACACACACACACATATATATATATATATGTGCGTGTGTGTGTATGTGTGTGTGTGTATACATATATATATATATATATATATATATATATATATATATATAGACTATATATATATATATATTTCTTGGGCACAGGTTTTCTCTCAAACAATTCTGGTTAAAATCAACTGCACTGGATACTTTCATGATTTTAAGGTAGGAATTCTTGATCTTTTGAAATATCTTCCTATCACTTGTAGAAAGTGATAAGATCTTTCAAAAGATCAAGAATTCCTACCTTAAAATCATCAAAGCATGCAGTGCAGTTGATTTCAACCAGAATATATATATATACATATATATATATATATATAAATATATATATATCTATATATATTTATATATATATTTATATATATGTATATATATACTGTATATATATATATATATATATATATATATATATATATATATATATGTGTGTGTGTGTGTGTGTGTGTGTGTGTGTGTGTGTGTGTGTGTATGTATATATATAATATACATGTATATATATCATATATATATATATATATATATATATACATATATACAATATACAGTACGTATACATACATCCACACGTACATACATACATACATACATACATACATGCGCTTGTGGATAGAAACGCGTGTTCATGATGGCGTACGTACACCGCCATGCCCTTGTGTTCAGTCCGACATCTGCGAAGAAATCTTGAGTGAGCGCGCTCATATCTCTGCCAGGATCCTGAACAGTCGAGTCGGGAGCTTCACGACTTAAGGTAAGTATATAAAAATTATTTCTTAGCCTAAATTGCTAGAAATATTAGGCCTAAATTGCCATATAAATCGAGCCTAAATTGCCGATACAAATACGCATGAGCCTAAATCGCCATACAATATGCGTTCTTACCTTAAGTCACTACACTAAGCTCCTCAACTTCGGGTAAATTGACCCCCGAAAATCCCCACTCACAAGCCAGAAGTTGAAACTCCCCAAGAACCCCTCAGAGGAAATCCACCCGAAGACGGAGTTCCTCGAAGACCCTTCAACTTCGACTTAAAATCCACTGGAAAGCCAATGATTCACAAAGTGAACTGCTTTGTAAAACCTCCATTGTCAAGTTGGACAGTGTCGAGAACCCCGCAATCCCTTATTAAAATTGTCTCGAAGACCTCTGAGCTTAACAAAAATCATCCCCATACTGAACTTTCTTGTAAACCCAACAAATCCGGTCATAAGATACCTTCAACCCCGAAGTACCTCAAATTTGTTTTATTTCAGAATTGAACGTCTTTAAATTTCAATTCCTGAAGGAAATTGACTTAGAAATAACTTTAACACGAAATATAAACTACTTAAAAAAATGAAAAGTTCCTTCAAAAGCCTCTCTCCTCATGCTGAACTACTTTCTAAACTCTTCGTCGTTGAGGTGTTCTACAAAAGGTGTTGCTTTGAAGTCCCTCTTGCACTGGGTCGAACTGTCTTCAAAAGCTTTCGGTCTTAGGCTGACTTTCTCTGAAAATCCATTTTCTTTAACTGGAAAACTCCTCCTGGTGCAAATTCCACTACTTTCAATAATACCTTCGTTAAAACATTCGACTTCAAGGAAAATATCTTTACCCGAAAATTGGTAATCTTTGAAATCTTCCTTGGCCAAATGTCTGACTGCCTCAAAAACCAGTCATCAGTGATTAAACCAAACTTCTATGGTGAACTAGTAATCTTTTTAGATACAACGACCTCTCCTCAACTGAACAAAATCACCAAACATTACCCACAATAATGTAAAAATATGCCTTTGGAAGCAAAGGGCAGCGCGAGAAATCCCTATATTGATGAATTGGGTCCTCCAAGAAGCTTCCTAGATTCGTCTGACAAGCCATTCTCTCCTTCCAGAGGACTGATCGAAAGTCCTATCAAATGTTGGACTCACCGACGGAGCTGAAATTTTAGCTTTCAAGAAGAGCGCCTTTGTTTATCTCCCTGTACGCAATGTTTAATACGCTCACTTAGCATCGGGAAAGTCAGTAGTTTTATGTTCTCATTAGAATGTAAGCACTCTTAGAGGAAAACTGCTTGTTCTTGAGCATTCTCTATAACCATCACTCGCTTGAATGTTTTTTCTTTGATAATGAAACTCTTATGTCTCCTGCGAATGAGATTAGAATGCCAATTAAAGGACATCCTCTTTGCAAAAGAAGTTAAAGTCTTCGCAAAAATTATTCTTTTGAAATTAAAAGAATACTACCATGACACTGAAATGCATAATACTATTGAACGGATAGTCATATGTAAGAATACAAAAAAGAAATACTATGGAAATTATGTATGTATATGTAATTTCTAATACACACACGCACACACACACACAGATAGAGAGCTCCTGGTGACCACCACTTCACCTATCTTAGTACATAGGTCAATAGACACGGCGTAACCACAACACCACCTAATATCATGAACTAACCTGACCTAATGTCATAAGTAACAGATGAATAAAGCCGCTTGGTGTTAGTTGGTAGAAAGCCTGATGAGGAGAAGATCGCAGGTTCGAAACCCGCTTGAGTCAACTGAGTTTCCAGACGCCGTTGGGATAAAACTTTCCAAATATTGTTCATATTTTGTAGCTTCTCCTCGAGCTTCGTGCCTGTGCAAACACAAGGGAACTTCATGACGCGTACAGGGAGCTACTATAAACAAAGGCCCTTTTCTTGGGAGCTAAAATTTCAGCTCCGTCGGTGAGTCCAACATTTGATACGACTTTCCATCAGTCCTCTGGAAGGAGAGGATGGTTTGTCAGACGAATCTAGGAAGTTTCTGGGAGGACCAAATTCATCAATATGGGCATTTCTCGCGCCGTCCTTTGCTTCCAAAGGCATATTTTTACGTTATTGTGGGTAATGTTTGGTGATTTTGTTCAGTTGAGGAGAGGCCGTTTTATCAAAAAGATTACTAGTTCACCACAGAAGTTTGATTTAATCACTGATGACTGATTTTTGAGGCGGTCAGGCATTTGGCCAAGGAAGATTTAAAAGATTACCAATTTTCGGGTAAAGATATTTTCTGGGAAGTCGAATTTTTTAACGAAGGTATTATTGAAGATGTCCTATATTTGGTCAAGGGCGCATTGAAAGCAGTCGAATTTTCACCGGGAAGAGTTTTCCAGAAAAAAAAAAAAAAAAGGATTTTCGGAGAAAGTCAGCCTAAGACTGAAAGCTTTTTGAAGACAGTTCGACCCAGTGCAAGAGGGACATCAAAGCAACACCTTTTGGAGAACACCTCAACGACGAAGACTTTCGAAAGTAGTTAAGCATGAGGAGATAGGTTCTTGAAGGCACTTTTCATTTTTTTTTTTTTTTTTAGTAGCTCACTTTGCGTGTTGAAGTTTTTTCTAAGTCAATTTCCTTCAGGAATTGAAATTTAAAGATACTCAATTCTGAAATAAGAATTTCTACAGGTATTTCGGGGTTGAAGGTATCTTATGACCGGATTTGTTGGGTTTTCAAGAAAGTTCAGTATGGGGTTGATTTTTGTTAAGTTCAGAGGTCTTCGAGACAATTTTAATAAGGGATTGCGGGATTCTTGACACTGTTCAACTTAACGATAGAGGTTTTTCAAAGCAGTTCACTTTGGGTGGAATGAGGGCTTTCCAGTGGATTTTAAGTCGAGGTTGATGGGTCTTTGAGGAACTCCGTCTTCGGGTGGATTTCTTCTGAGGGGTTCTTGTGGAGTTTCAACTTCTGGTTTGGGGTGGGGATTTTCGGGGGTCATTTTACCAGAAGTTGAGGAGCTTAGTGTAGTAACTTAAGGTAAGAACGCATATTGTATGGCGATTTAGGCTCATGCGTATTTCTATTGGCAATTTAGGCTCAATATATATGGCAATTTAGACTCCATATTTCTAGCAATTTAGGCTAAGAAATAATTTTCATATACTTACACTAGCTCCGAAACTATAAAAGAACTTACCTTAAGTCGTGAAGAAACTCCCCGACTGGACCGTTCAGGATCCTGGCAGAGACATCAGCGTGCTCACTCAAGATTTCTTCGCAGATGTCGGACTGAACACAAGGGCATGGCGGTGTACGTACACCATCATGAACACGCGTTTCTAACCACAAGCACATGTACGTATGTATGTTCGTGTGGATGTTTGTATACATACTGTATATATATATATATATATATATATATATATATATATATATATATCTATATTTTGCAGTAATTCACAATGCACACGTGAAAATAGTATGCAGAAAAAACCACTGGGAAATAAGAAGCTTAGTCCGAACGTTTTCGTCTATTTAAGACATCAAGGAATATTCCTTGATAATGTCTTAAATAGACGAAAATGTTCGGACTGAGCTTCTTATTTCCCAGTGGTTTTTTCTGCATATTATATATATATATATATATATATATATATATATACATATATATATATATATATATATGTGTGTGTGTGTGTGTGTGTGTGTGTGTGTGTGTGTGTGTGTGTGTGTGTGTGTGTGTGTGTGTGTGTGTGTGTGTGTGTGTGTGTGTGTGTGTGTGTGTGTGTGTGTGTGTGTGTGCGGTCAAAGCGAAAAGGTTTCAGAAATTTTCGTAGAAACCTTTAGAAAAAGTGAAAACTGGGTGTTGAAACACGGAAAAAATTCATCTGGGAATGGAAAACATAGTGTGATGATTCACAAAAATTACATAAAACGAACATGGATAAAGATCTTGTATAGCTTTCAAAAAGTGAGAACGACGGAAATGGTATATGAGCCTCCATTGAAGGTGCTGGACAATAACTGGACTGTGGTGCAGGAATGAAAGCTAGTAGGATAAGGTAGTGTGATGATGCATGAAGATGGAACAAAACAGAAGAAATTTCTGAAAGGAAAGAATTATGAAGTGACAAATGACTCCGAAAATACAAAGAAAAAAGTTAAGGGGATATTGTATGAATGAATGATATATACATATATGTATGTACACACACACACACACACACATATATATATATACATATATATATATATATATATGTATATATATATGTATATATATATGTATATATATGTATATATATATATATATATATATATATATATATACACACACATATATGACGACATCTTGACAGGTTGTGAGAGAGGCAGAGTGGAAAACTCTCGTTCTATTTGTGTGTTTTCCCCTCTGCCTCTCTCATATATATATATATATATATATATATATATATATATATATATATATATATATATATATATATATATATATATGTATTCGTAAATAGCTGGAGTCCAGGAACCATTTTGGAAGAAAGTATACCCTGGGCTCGTCGTTTGCCATTTTTTCCAAAGTTTCGAACCCTGTCTAATGTTCGTCTTCAGGGTAATACTACATACATACATATACATACATATACCAAGGCTTTTTCCCCCTTACTAGAGAGGTAGCCAAAAAGGAAAAGGCATAAAATCATTCCCACCCATTCCATCCCTGAAAACACTCCACACCCCTCCACCCTCCCTCCCATCTTAGCACCTACTAGATGACGGGTCATCCCTGCACCCTGTCCACTGCCCTGGGTCAGAAGCAGTGTCGCAAGACACAGCACATCTACAGCAAGGCCGCTTCATTAAATCGACGACCCACCCCCTCTCCATCCCCCTATATAAAGGAGAGGACGGAGAGAAATCCCTTCGGGCTGCGTCAAAATTTTGCTCACACATACTACCTCACCCCCCATCCCCCCACCCATTCCACCTCATGCATCACAACATCTTCCATATACAACCATTCTCCATTCACCCCTGTCTTCTGTCCTCCCCCGTCCTTCCTCAACCGACATTCCCCTCTTCCCCAAAGCCCCCTTCACCCCATCCATCCATCTCATCCTCGGATGTCCCCTCATGTTCACTCCCTCCACATCTGCCTTCCATACCTCGTTTACTAGTCTTTCTTCACTCATTTTTTCCATTTGTCCAAACCATCCTAATACTCTTTCATCAACCCTATCTCCTAACTCCCTTTCCACCCCCATTCTCCTCCTCACCTCCTCATTTCTCACTCTATCTAGCCTAGTAACCCCCATCATACTTCTCAGACACTTCATCTCAAACACATTCAAACTCCTTCTCTTATGTTCCATGTTTCTGCTCCATACAGTGCTGTCGGCACAATCACTCCTTCATACAGTCTCCTCTTAGCATCCATTCCCAAATGTCTATTCCTCATTACACTTTTTAATCCACCAAGGCATTTACTCGCTTCTCTCAATCTACATTCTACCTCCACCTTTACTCCACCTTTTCCTGCCACATTTGCACCCAAGTATCTAAAACTATCCACTTCCTCCAGTTGCTCTCCCTTAATGCTCACTTCCAGATTACTGCCACTTTCACCCCTTGTACATCTCATCACCTTACTTTTACCCACATTTATCTTCAGCTTTCTTCTATCACATACTCTCCCAAACTGTCACTAACTTCCTCAATCCCTCCTCCGATCCTGCCACAAGCGCAGTGTCGTCAGCAAACAACAGCTGGCTCACCTCCCACTTTTCTCCATTTTCTTTAAACATCTCCAATCCCTGACCCACTACCCTTGCATTTACCACTCGCACTACCCCATCCATGTATAAGTTGAACAGCCAGGGTGACATAACGTATCCTTGACGAAGTCCCACCTTAACCTCAAACCACTCACTCTCTCCATTTCTAATCCTGACACAAGCTCTACTACTCTCATAAAAACTCTTGACAGCTTCAAGAAGCTTTCCTCCTATTCCGTATATCCGCATAACCTTCCACAGTTCCTTTCTGTCTACCCTGTCGTAAGCCTTTTCCAGATCCATAAAGGCCCAAAAACTGAATAATACTGAATTCTGAATTCCTAGGAAAGACTACCCGCATGCGCGGGACAGGTTTCTGTGGAAGGGGAAGAATGTCTGTAAGAAAATGAAAAGATAGTAGCGTATAAAAGAGGGCTATACTGTGGCAGCAATAGGAAATCTATATACAGGGGGGTCTCCCTCGTACACTGGGACAGGTAACACCAGTAACCGTTACATTTCAGAAACAAAAAGAAATACAACACTCAATCACCGACTGTACATATCAGCAAGATTAGACATGTCTAACCTTTGTGATATATGCATATATTACATACATATTACATAATTATGCTGCCTTTTCCTCAATTTTGAGTCTCTACTAGTTTGACCTATATATTTAGAATTACATTCTTTACATGGGATGCAAAAACACATCTTTATCAGACTTTGGGTGATTCTTTAATCAATAGGCTTTTTACAATAATATTATTTTTAAAGACAACTTGTATTCCAAAGGTGCTAAAAATATGAGAAAGAATGATCAAATTCTCATGGTAAGAAAACGAAAGTACGTTTTTATTAATGGACTTTTGCTTATGTGTTAAGCCATAATTTTTATCAGCTATTTACTGTGCATTGTCCATTACATATTTGGGATAATTTAATTCTATTGTCATAAATTTTTCCTATTACATTGTATAATTATATTTTGGTTTTAAGATGGTGAAATAGGAATATTTATAACACTGGAAATAAAATATCCCAAATATGTAATGGACAATGCACACCATATAAGTAAGAATTATTTTTATAGCTTAACACATAGACAAAAGTTCAGTAATAAAACCATACTTTCGCTTCCATCCCATGAGAATTTAATCATTATGGAAGCTACGCCAAGTTTATTGACCTAAGTGCTAAGATAGCCAGGTCAAGTGGAAGTCATCAGGAGCTTTGTGTGTGTGTGTGTGTGTGTGTGTGTGTGTGTGTGTGTGTGTGTGTGTGTGTGTGTGTGTGTGTGTGTGTGTGTGTGTGTGTGTGTGTGTGTGTGACAGAGAGAGAGAGAGAGAGTGTGTGTGTGTATTCACAATGGTCTTTGGATCACGTGCTGGATTCGTGATCGACAGCTATTTCCCTCCCGGAAGACAGCTCAGAGCTCGTATGACCGATCTATGGGTAAAGCTATGACCTTACACGCACACACACACACCCAACTCCCTGCGCACGAGATACATATATACATATATATATCATTCATACAATATCCCCTTGACCTTTTTCTTGTATATTCAGAGGCATTTCTATCACTTCAAAATTCTTTCCTTTCAGAAATTTCTTCTGTTTTATTCTATCTTCATGCATAATCACACTACCTTATCCTACTCACTTTCATCCATCCCTGCACCACAGTCCAGTTCTTTTCCAGCACCTTCAATGGAGGCACTTACACTGTTTCCGTCTTTCTTACTTTTTGAAATTTCTACAAGATCTTTACCCATGTCTGATTCATTCCCTCTTTGTGAATCATCACACTATCTCTCCCATTCCCAGATTAATTTCCTTCCGTGTTTCAACACCCAGTTTTCACTTTCTCCAAAGGCCTCTTCGAAAATTTCTGAAACCTTTTCCCTTTGACCGCATACACACACACACACACACACACACACACACACACACACACACACACACACACACACACACACACACACACACACACACACACACACACACACACACACACACACACACATATATATATATATATATATATATATATATACATGTGCGTGTGTGTGTATATATATATATATATATATATGTGTGTGTGTGTGTGTGTGTATATATATATATTCATTCATAATATATATATATATATATATATGTATATAAATATATATATATATATATATATATATATATATATATATATATATATATATATAACAATGTATATGTATATCATATATATGTATATATATGTATATGTACATATATATATGTATATATATGTATATGTACATATATATATATATATATATATATATATACATATATATATATGTATATGTACATATATATATATATATAAATATATATACATATATACAATATACAATGCGTATACATACATATATACATACATGTGCTTGTGGATAGAAACGCGTGTTCATAATGATGTACGTACACCGCCATACCCTTGTGTTCAGTCCGACATCTGCGAAGAAATCTTGAGTGAGCGCGCTCATATCTCTCCCAGGATCCTGAACGATCGAGTCGGGGAGTTTCTTCACGACTTAAGGTAGTGTAAGTATACAACAATTATTTCTTAGCCTAAATTGCTAGAAATATTTGGCCTAAATTGCCATACATATTGAGCCTAAATTGCCAATAGAAATACGCATGAGCCTAAATCGCCATACAATATGCGTTCCTACCTTAAGTCACTACACTAAGCTCCTCAACTTCTGGTAAAATGACCCCCGAAAACCCCACCCACAAGCCAGAAGTTGAAACTCCCCAAGAACCCCTCAGAAGAAATCCAACCGCAGACGGAGTTCCTCGAAGACCCTTCAACTTCGACTTAAAATCCATTGGAAAGCCCTCATTCCACCTAAAGTGAACTGCTTTGAAGAACCTCCACTGTCAAGTTGGATAGTGTCGAGAACCCGAAGACCTCTGAACTTAACAAAAATCAACCCCATACTGAACTTTCTTGAAAACCCAACAAATCCTCTCATAAGATGCCTTCAACCCCGAAATACCTCTAGAAATTCTTATTTCAGAATTGAGCATCTTTAAATTTCAATTCCTGAATGAAATTGAGTTTGAGATAACTTCAACACTCAAAATGAGCTAATAATAATAAATGAAAAGTGTCTTCAAGAACCTCTCCTCATGCTTAACTACTTTGGAAACTCTTCGTCGTTGAGGTGTTCTCCAAAAGGTGTTGCTTTGAAGTCCCTCTAGCACTGGGTTAAACTGTCTTCAAAAAGCTTTAAGTCTTAGGCTGACTTTCTCCGAAAATCCTTTTTTTTTCTGGAAAACTCTTCCTGGTGAAAATTCGACTGCTTTCAATGCGGCTTTAACCAAATATAGGACATTTTCAATAATACCTTCGTTAAAAAATTCGACTTCCCAGAAAATATCTTTACCCGAAAATTGGGAATCTTTGAAATCTTCCTTGGCCAAATGTCTGACGCCTCAAAAATCAGTCATCACCAAACTTCTATGGTGAACTAGTAATCTTTTTAGATACAACGGCCTCTCCTCAACTGAACAAAATCACAAAACATTACCCACAATAATGTCAAAATATGCCTTTGGAAGCAAAGGACGGCGCGAGAAATCCCTATATTGATGAATTGGGTCCTCCCAGAAGCTTCCTAGATTCGTCTGACAAGCCTCTCCTTCCAGAGGACTGATCGAAAGTCCTATCAAATGTTGGAATCACCGACGGAGCTGAAATTTTAGCTCCCAAGAAGAACGCCTTTGTATATAGCAGCTCCCTGTACGTGTCACCAAGTTCCCTGTATTTGCACAGACACGATGCCCAAGGAGAAGCTACAAAATAAGAACAATATTTGGAAAGTTTTATCCCAACGGTGTCTGGAAACTCAGTGGACTCAAGCGGGTTTCGAACCTGTGATCTTCTCCTCATCAGGCTTTCTACCAACTAATACCAAGAGGCTTTATTCATCTATTAGTTATGGCACTAGGTTAAGTTAGGTCATGCTATTAGGTGGTGTTGAGGTTACGCCGTGTCTATTGACCTATGTACTAAGCCAGGTCAAGTGGTGGTCACCAGGAGCTCTCTATCTGTGTGTGTGTGCGGCGTGTGTGTATTAGAAATTACATATACATACATAATTTTCATACTATTTCTTTTTTGTATTCTTACATATGACTATCCGTTTAATAGTATTATGCATTTCAGTGTCATGGTAGTATTCTTTTAATTTCAAAAGAATTATTTTTGCGAAGACTTTAACTTCTTTTGCAAAGAGGATGTCCTTTAATTGGCATTCTAATCTCATTCGCAGGAGACATAAGAGTTTCATTATCAAAGAAAAAAGATTCAAGCGAGTGATGGTTATAGAGAATGCGAAAGAACAAGCAGTTTTCCTCTAAGAGTGCTTACATTCTAATGAGAACATAAAACTACTGACTTTCGCGACGCTAACTGAGCGTATCAAACATTGCATTTTTAATTCCACGAAGTGTTACAAAAATGCTTTTACTCTCTAAACAGTTGCCAGCCTAAGATGGCTCCTCAACGATGAGATGATTTTGTGTCGTCTACGTGTTGGGACTATATCAGTTCCCAGAGGACTGTTTGGAAAATGTAAGACTGCTGGAAAATGCATGAGGTTACTGAAAAGTACGTGAGATAGCTTACAAAGGATTACAAAGGATTACAAAGGCAGAGCATGCCGACAGGAGACCTTTTTGTCCATATCTAGGTCGGATGCGAAAAAAAAGAATAATAATAATAAATTAATAAATAAAAACTATGATAATGTAAATAACAAATAAAATACATAAATAAATGCATAAGTATAGTTGAATAATAAACAAACAGGTAAATAGTAAATAATAATAAATTAACATATAACTAATAACAAATGAAAATAAAAGAGACAAATGATGACAAAACAACTTATCAGCACATGGAAGTGCTTCCAGTCTTAAAGGATGACCACTTGGAACCCGAAATGGCTTCAGCGAATTTGATACTTGGCCCACGAGAGCTGTCTCGGCTGACGTGCTCGATCAGACTACATTTTTACCTAATCCTCTCATCTACTCTCTTTATTCTGATAAATGCCATCGAATGGGAGACAGAAGACTGTGATTTTATTGTATTTCGAGATCGACATTTTAGCAGAGTCTCTGTTTCTAAGGAAAGATTGTGCTTACTTGACGATGGAGACAAATGTTCTTTACTCTGACGACAATCGTGAGTATTTTCTTTTCACAGCTGAGGAAAACACCTATCATATCCTAAGGTGTTTTATATGTGCACACACACATACACACACACACACACACACACACACACACACACACACACACACACACACACTGACAGAGATCTCCAGGTGACCTCCACTTGACCTGGCTATCTTAGTACATAGGTCAATAGACACGGAGTAGTTTCCATACAGCACCGCCACCTAGCAGCATGACCTAACTTAACCTAGTGCCACGAGTAATAGATGAATAAAGCAGCTTGGTATTAGTTGGTAGAAGGCCTGATGAGGAGAAGATCGCAGGTTCGAAACCCGCTCGAGTCCACTGAGTTTCCAGGCGCCGTTGGGATAAAACTTTCCAAATCTTGTTCTTATTTCGTAGCTTCTGCTAGGGCTTTGTGTCTGTGCAAATACAGGGAACTTGGTGACGTGTACAGGGAGTTACTATAAACAAAGGCACTCTTCTTGGGAGCTAAAAATACAGCTCCGTCGATGAGTCCAACATTTGAGTCCAACATTTGATAGGACTTTCGATCAGTCCTCTGGAAGGAGAGAATGGTATATATATATATATATATATATATGTGTGTGTGTGTGTGTGTGTGTGTGTGTGTGTGTGTGTGTGTGTGTATACATATATATATATATATATATATTCATATTCATTTATTATATATATGTATATATATACATATATATAATAAATGAATATGAATATATATATTATATATATATACATATATATATATATATATATATATAATATAACGTACGTATACATACATTCACACGTACATACATACATACATACATACATACATACATGTGCTTGTGGATAGAAACGCGTGTTCATGATGGTGTACGTATACCGCCATGCCCTTGTGTTCAGTCCGACATCTGCGAAGAAAACTTGAGTGAACGCAGTCATGTTGTTGCGAGGATCCTGAACGGTCGAGTCGGGGAGTTTCTTCACGACTTACGGTAAGTTCTTTTATATTTTCGGAGCAAGTGTAAGTATATGAAAATTATTTCTTAGCCTAAAATGCTAGAAATATTGAGCCTAAATTGCCATACATATTGAGCCTAAATTGCCAATACAAATACGCATGAGCCTAAATCGCCATACAATATGCGTTCTTACCTTAAGTCACTACACTAAGCTCCTCAACTTATGGTAAAATGACCCCCCAAAATCCCCACCCACAAGCCAGAAGTTGAAACTCACCAAGAACCCCTCAGAAGAAATCCACCCGAAGACGGAGTTCCTCGAAGACCCTTCAACTTCGACTTAAAATCCACTGGAAAGCCCTGATTCCCAAAGTGAACTATTTGAAAAACTTCCATTGTCAAGTTGGACAGTGTCGAGAACCCCGCAATCCCTTATTAAAATTGTCTCGAAGACCTCTGAACTTAACAAAAATCAACCTCATAATGAACTTTCTTGAAAACCCAACAAATCCTGTCATAAGATACCTTCAACCCCGAAGTACCTCTAGAAATTCTTATTTCAGAATTGAGCATCTTTAAATTTCAATTCCTGAAGGAAAGTGACTTAGAAATAACTTTAACACGAAAAATGAACTACTTAAATAAATGAAAAGTGCCTTTAAAAGCCTCTCTCCTCATGTTGAACTACTTTCGAAACTCTTCGTCGTTGAGGTGTTCTCCAAAAGGTATTGCTTCGAAGTCCCTCTAGCACTGGGTCGAACTGTCTTCAAAAGCTTTCGGTCTTAGGCTGACTTTCTCTGAAAATCCATTTTTTTTTTCTGGAAAACTCCTCCTGATAACCTGAGAGGACGCCTCTAGAGTTCACTCGGTGTGGTAGGTGACAACAAGAGGTCTTGTTCACACTCGGTGGCGGGGTTGGTAGAGCGCTGGACTGGGAAGTACGGTGGTGCTCGTAGTACATGGTTCGAATCCTGCCCAGGGGCGAAATTATTTCGGTATCGCTGCGCTTCGGGTCGTTACTCTGACTCTCGTGGGCGGGGAGTTGTGTGTGTGTGTGTGTGTGTGTGTGTGTGTGTGTGTGTGTGTGTGTGTGTGTGTGTGTGTGTGTGTGTGAAAGGTCATAGCATTACCCATAGATTGGTCATACGAGCTCTGAGCTCTCTTCCGAGAGGGAAATAGCTGTCGATCACGAGGCCAACACGTGATCCAAAGACCATGGTGAATACATGTAAACCTTACATGTAAATGTAGTTCTCCGGCTTATTCCTGATAACCTGAGCGGACGCCTCTACAGTTCACTCGGTGTGGTAGGTGACAACAAGGGTGTACCGGGTGGCTACAAGAAATGAAAGTCAAATGGTGGGAAGTACACTGTAATCTCTGATACCACTGACAACTAATGCGTGTGAATACAAAGAGAGCTGGCTCCCAACTGACGCCAAGCTGCCAATTGGCGCCAAAAGACGCGCATCGCATTTGCGATATCCACTGTTATCCAGTATAATTACAATTACTGTATACACAATGATTACACATAATTACAATAAATAATAAAACAACAAACAACAAAACATATGACAATTCTATAAAGAGGGGAAAACATATAATTCCCCAAATAAGCAACACACAAGTACAATAATAATGGTATGATATACAATCATACCACGCTAACACATCGGGTCTTGTTCACACGAAGCCACTTTGCTGTCGCAATCGAAATCTTTCAGAGCAGACGAAAAAGGGACGTGAAGAGACGAAACCAGAGTTAGGCGTCAACGCAACACTTCATATACTCTACCATTATTGTTTCCTTGTCTTAATTGTACAAAAAGTTTCATCCGTATTGTCCCCTCGTGATCGTGAAACAAAATTTTCATTTATACATTACCCAGAGTTATCATCTCCACCTTTCCCCTTTCATCCTCCGCGTCTTGATTTTCAACGTCGTTCAGTTCACGTATAAGAATAAGTTTATGTATACAAGTATGAGTGTTCACCTATATATACAGTACAAACCTGCATTTGTATACACACACACACAAACACACACACACACACACATATATATATATATATATATATATATATATATATATTATATATATATATATATATTGTGTGTGTGTGTGTGTGTTTGTGAGTGTGTATATGTGTATGTGCGTGTTTGTGATTCACCATGGACTTTGTATCAAGTGCTGGGCTCGTGATCGTAAGAGAGCTCAGAGCTCATATATGACCAAATCTTTGGGTAATGCTGTGTACAGGTTTATCACATCAGCGTGAACGAGAGAATGCAAAATTACCACAGCAAGAAAGAAAATTGAAGACAGTAAGTTCTTTATTATAATCAAGTAAATCCTCAGGCGTATTACATAGATACAAAGGTGTCAGAGGTGTTAAGCAAAAACCAAGAGCGAATACTGACAAAAGAGAACGACCAAACCATTGGTATCACACTGCATTTATGCTTGGAAATCCTTGTTTTCAAGGTTTTCCCCGTTTGTCCCGAGTATTGTGGGAAATTCTTAAATATCCTCTTTATTAGTCTCAACCAATGTCGGCGCAAAGAATCGTGACTTTAGAGTAGATAGGGAGGAATTGAACAGTGAGAACAACCTGAAACACTGGTTCTCTCTTATCATGATAATTTTCTAGGATTTTGTGAACATTCTAGAGAAACTGGATGTTAGGGTGGTTACAGGTACAAGAACACTATCAAGAATACCCTCATCAGGAAAAGCCCACCTAAAAACAAATAGATTGTTAGGTCATTAATGCTTCAATCTATTCTGTTTATTTTTAGTTACAAATACATCTAGAGACACTGGACGTTAGGGTGGTTACAGGTACAAGAAGAACACTATCAAGAATACCCTTATCAGGAAAAGCCCACCTGAAAACAAATAGGTTGTTACGTCACTAAAGCTTCAATCTATTCTGTTTATTTTTAGTTACAAATAGATCTGTAATATTTTTCACCAAACACTCCCAGTATTCATTCATTCCTTCATTTTGCTAAACGGGGAACATCATAGATTAGCCTTTTCTTTATCGTCACTATTTTTTTCCGTGTATTATTATTATTATTTTTTTTAATAAAATAATTGTTCTTCACCTTTGTCTACTACCAATTACTTCTGATAAGTAGTGTTCCACGCTTCTTGTTCGAAATTTTGACAGGGTTGACTATCATATTGAAGTCCTTCTTTGTTTCTTCCTCAGGGTACATGATCACAGTCCATGCTAACAGTCATCCACATCTCTTCACTCCCCTCCGAATAAAAAAAGAAAAAAAAAAAAAAAGAAAAAAAAAAAAAATCTTTCCATCATTCATACAAATATTCCCTTTACGCAACATTACCCTTTTCCTTTGTATCTTACTATTTACTTTGTTAACTTCCTCTAATTTCTTTCATCCCAACACAACATTCCTGTTCTTTGCCAGCACTTGTAATAGAGGCCCTTCTAACACTTTACTCTTTCTTCCTTTTAGAATATTCTAGAAGATCTTTACCCAAGTTTACTTTATTCCCTCTTTGTGCATCATCACATGGCCTCTTCCATCCCTCCATCAATTTTCTTTTCGAGTTTCATCACCCTGGAGACACTTTGCCCAAAGGCCTTTTACTCTGAAAAGTTCTGAAACATTTTTTCTTACGCCCTTACCGGTATGGTCTTTTCTACACTCACCCAAATATCTTACCTAATTTTTTTTTCTCGTATATTCCCTTGTCTTCTGTACATGCATACATACATATGTACACAGTACATACATACATACGTGTGTACATACATGCATACATATAAACATACATATATATACATCCATAGATACATTCATATGTACATACATATATACATGCAAACATATATACATACAAGCTTACTCACATACTTACATACATACATACATACGTACATACATACATACATACGTACATGCTGGTGTACGTACACAGCCATGCTTTGGGTTATGTCCAAAATCTGCAAAGAAATCTTGAGTGAACGCGCTCATGTCCCTGCGAGGATCCTGAACGGTCTAATCGGGGAGTTTCTTCACGATTTAAGGCAAGTTATATTATATTTTCGGAGCTAGTGTAAGTACCTAAAATTATTTTTTTAGCCTAAATTGCTATATAACATTGAGCCTAAATTGCCAATAAAAACACGCATGAGCCTAAATCGCCATGGAATAAAACATGCGTTCTTACCTTAAGTCACTACACTAAGCTCCTCAACTTCTGGTAAAATGACCCGTGCCTACGAGTACTCTATCGCTCCCAAAATCCCCAACCCCAACCTGAAGTTGAAACTCCAAGAACCCCTCAAAGATGCCTATTTTAAATACAAAAATTATAACAAAATTAGATTTACCAAAAGGTCACTATCAGATTCCTTTGACGGAAGAAAAGCCAAGCGCGTTCAATTTAACGGTGGAGGTGTGATAAGGAAATACATTCATGTCATAAAACGTACATATTTTCCAGACTGGGTTACTGGATGTGATGTTGCCTAGTATTGGTTTAATATTTCAACGTTAATATTATAACGTGTTGGCTTAACTGAGTAAATTTGATTGGGAATTCTTAATATGAAATTTTTAGGGATTTATTTCATATATAAGAAAATGTAAAGTTGTTTTCTTTGTTTAATGGAATAGATAAAGTTGATAAAGAGTCGCTCATGATTGAATTGGTGGCTGGAGAGTTGGAGGCGGACGTGTTGTTGTTGTTTTGGTAAGGCTGGGACGACCTTTCTAAATTGGCTTTAAGTGATTAATTTATCCATAGAGTATATACATATGTTTTAGGAATTGTTTCAGTACCAGTCCAAATCTAATTACTCGCCATGTTTTAATAAGCCAAGGTGATATGCAATTGATGTGTTGACCGGTAGACTTACAGCTTGTGATTTAACTAATTCAGTGTATTATTGAGTTACTCAAGGTTTATGAAGAGTCTGGTGATAAAAGATATTATTCCATTTCTATACTTTACAACTATACTTTATTTGTACAGACATTTCTACTACACTTCATTTGCTTACGGAGTTTTCTTTCTCTTATTTGGTTCATGATCAACTATTTCATTCCCGACTAATGTCAGGTTTGGTGAATGTGGTTTAGTAATTAGAGAAAACGTTGCATTTTTTATACTGTTCTTTACAATATTCTATGGTATTACTGATGAAATGTAAATTATATATGACACATGGTAAAGTGCATAACAATTAAAATATATGTAATATATTATATTAGTATATATATATAAATATATATATATATATTATATATATATATATACACTAACAAGACACACACCACAATGTATAAATCTATATATATATAGAACACACCAAACACATACAACTTATTAATCTATATTGTATAGATATTAATTATACTAATATATAATATATATTTATATATTCTTTTTGGTGTGTGGTGTGTACAGAAAAGGAAAAAGGTTTCAAAAGAAATTTGATCGAAGAGTTAATCTTAGATTGGGTGTTGAAACATTAATCTAGTAAAGATTCAAAGAAATTAATCAATCTTGGAAAGATTCATTTTGAACCTCAAATAATCAAACCCGAATATTTTCACAATCTGGAAATACGTTTTATTAATGATATTATTAATATCATTCATATTTTTTTTAGTTTACTTTTATGATTATTTTCATCATCGTATTAAACAAGGAATTAAGATATTGTAGCAAGGAATATATATGATATGTTAATACATCATACCTTTAAATCTTACCATCAACACACATACTCGACACAAAAAATTAAACCACTACCTCCCACACTCCAGTACCTATTTCATCCAAAAAAAATCTTCTAACTTCAAATAATTTCGACCACTAAGAAACTAAACTTTAATTGTATGTTAAGTTGGTAAACAATAGACATATAATATTATGAAAGCATAAATACATTAATATAAATGCATAATAAATCACATAATATAAGACTTAATAAAGAATACACTAAAGGCTTTCATCCACCATATGACCACCTGTTATCACATCCTTTAAAGTTGAATCAAACCAAAAATAAACTGTAAATACTTATCATATTACATTATACTGTATAAAAAATAAACAATACTACCCACCTAATACTAAAACACTAATTATAAATTCATTTTTACTTAACATATAAATTTGTCCTTTAAATTAAAACATAACGATAACATCCCTGATAATGATATAAAACCAATATTTTAAACCACTTAATTTGATAGCGTTTAATATAACACCTTGATCTATAAGTTGTATGTCTCAGTATTTAAAGAATGGCAGGCCAAGTTGAGGTGAAGACCTAAGTATGTACATTGTAATGTTCCTGCTTTTGGTTTTTGCCATTTATTTCTCTCCTTATGGTCATGGCTTTTTTTCAAGGTTGACTGAGAGGAGACCAGGACGGGGAAAGCTAAGTTTTTACCAAGGTTCTGGTTATATTGTTTGCAATACGTCATTGAGGAATTCAGGGCTGCATATCCTGGAAAGTTGCTCGAAGGTTTCAAATGCCCATGGGCTACACAGTCTTGGATTTTTGTCGTGAGCACTAAAATTTCACCAATGAATGTAAAATCGTCTTTGTGGGTGTGGTTTTCTATAATACCTTGAATTTTATAGAGTTATTTATGGGATGATGACGGTATCCAGGAATGGTAGGGATCCGATTCACCTCATTCTCTACAGTCAGCAGAATTTTAGAGTGTACTTGGTTGAGACCTGATAAGATGTCACTAATGTTTGGGTGTTTTTGTGGAGGACGAAATTCGTCTTCTGTAGCCACTTGCTGTCGTTTGGGATGATGTTTCATGTATTCTATCTTTAAGATCATTGTCTCTAAGAAGGAGGATGTGGTTATACTCTGCTCTAAAGGGAACCCAAGGGCAAGCCTTCCATTAAGTTTGGTGAAATGTTTTGCCGTCGAAAAAACACCGAAGCACATTTTGAAGCACATTTCAATTAATTCTATGTAGACCTTCACTTATTGATAGGAAGATCGTCTTCGTTGATGGAGGACATATAGACTTTCCTTACAAGCAAAAGATAGTGTTTTGAAATAATAACATTCGTTATAGAGACTATGTACATCGTATGCTTGCAAAGTATTTTGTCTTTGAAGTCTATTGATTCGTAATCTTGTTGATTAGTCAGCCGAGTTTTTACAGATGTGTCCACTGATTTTTCCGCGATGAATGAAGACAAGGGCTTTGCAAGACGTTTGGCCAGTCTATTGTGGGGCGCTTGCAATACCAGAGGTGATGGGGTCTGAGGGGAAAATTCTATGGTTTGTGAGGTCTAGGGAAGACTCTTCATTGATGGTATACTCGGGGTTCTTCCACCACGATCGTTGTAGTAAGCGTTTTCCTTTCTCTGTTTTTGTCAGTATCTTTCTCAATTTTCTTGACTGAATATTTAATGGCCTCATCCTTTCCTTGATGTCAGAAAATTGGACTGTAGGTATCTGGTGTCGAGAGAAGAAGAGCATCCATTTTACCGTGTAGTCTGACTTTTGTTTTGTCCATGATAACGCTTACCGCCGCCTTTATTTGCTTTAGTGACGACAATATTCGAGATATTGCGTAGTTATTCAGAGTGCTATTCCGGAACCTTCTCGGGATGGCAGGATGGGTTAGACTTGGAGGCTAAAGGTACAGCATTAATGGCGTTCCTTGTTTGAAACCGTTGTCTATATCCTCCTCCTCCTTCCAGTTGTAGTTCTTCATAATGTATAGTCGGAGAGAGTTTCTTGTTATTGCTGTTGGTGCTGGAAACTTCATGTCTAAGGGAAAGAGCTTGAGTCTGGGAATGGGTGAGGGTGTAAGAAGACAGGTTGTTTAAAAGGTGTCGGGTTTACTATGTCATTCCATTTGCTTGTAGATACACACTAGTGAGAGTTTTTGTCCGAGTTTTTCTTTTCTGTTGTTGGTTCGCTCTAGAAAGTACTTTCCTGAAATTTTTGACAGGGTTGACTGTTTGTATTTGAAGTCCTTGGGGTCTTCCTTAGGGTATATGGTCACAGTACATGTTAACAGTCATCCAGATTTCTTCAATCCCTTCTGAATTAGAATAAAAAATCTTTCCTTTTATTCATACAAAAATTCCCTTTTCCCAACATTGCCCTTTGCCTTTGTATATTACTATTTAACTTACTCTAATTTGTGTCATCCCCTGCACAACAGTCCTGTTCTTTCCCAGCACTTGTGAATAGAGGCCCTTGTACCACTTTACTCTTTCTTCCTTTTAGACATTCTAGAAGATCTTTACCCAAGTAAGCTTTATTCCCTCTTTGTTGCTTCATCACACTGCCTCCTCCATCCTTCCATCAATTTTCTATTCGGGTTTCATCTCCCTGGAGGGACACTTTGCCCAAAGGCCTTTAACATTCTGAAAAGTTCTGAAACCTTTATTCTTACGCCCTTACCGGTATGTTTTTTCTTCACACAGCCAAATCTCTTACCTCTATATATTTCTCGCTACCATTTCCTTGTCTTCTCTGCGTTTATATATAACTGCACATAAACACACCATATGTACAACTATACATACCTGAGTGCACATACATATATACATGTTTACATTCATGCAATCATAAATATACATGTAAGCATACATATAAATAAACGTTTTAAAAATCGATGGCATACATTTATATGTACATACATGCATGCATACATATATACATACATAAGTAAAATTAATACATACACATTACGTATATATATGTACATATATCCTATATATATATATATTATATATAAATTACTATATATATAATTATATATACATTTATTACACATACAGTACGTTTACTACATACTCAAGTACAACATAAAAGCATACTCATGTACATACATAGCATACATGGTGCGTGTGGCTGGCACAAACGCGTGTTAATGCTGGTGTACTCACACCGTCTTGCCCCTTGTGTTCAGTCCGACATTCTGCGAAGAAAATCTTGAGTGAACGCAGTCATATCGTATGCCAAGGATCATGAACGGTCGAAGGTCGGGGAGTATCTTCACGACTTAAGGTAAGTTCTATTATATTTTCGGAGCTAGGTGTAAGAAACTAAAAATTATTTCTTAGCCTAAATTGCTAGGAAATATTAGGCCTAAATTGCCATAGAATATTGAGCCTAAATTGCCAATACAAATTACGCTAGCTTGAGCCTAAATCGCCATACATAATTTGCGTTCTTACCTTTAAAGTCACTACACTAAGCTCCTCAACTTCTGGTAAAAATGACCCCCGAAAATTCCCCCACCCAAAAGCCAGAAGTTGAAATTCCTCAAGAACCCCTCAGAAGAAATCCACCCGAATGACGGGGAGTTCCTCTCGAAGACCCTTCAACCTCGACTTAAAATCCACTGGAAATCCCTGAATTCCAAAAGTGAAATGCTTTGAAAAACCTCTATCGTCAAGTTGGACAGTGTCGAGGGAATCTCGCAATCCCTTCTTAAAATTGTTCTCGAAAGGACCATCTGAACTTAACAAAAATCAACCCCATACTGAACTTTCTTGGAAAACCCAACAATTCCGGTCATAAGATGTCCTTCAACCCCGAAGTACCTCTAGAGTAATTTCCTACTTCAGAATTGAGCCATCTTTAAAATTTCAAGTCCTGAAGGAAATTGACATTGAAAAACCATTCAACACGCAAAATGAGCTACTAAAAAAAAAAAAAAAAAAAAAGTGCCTTCAATGAACCTCTCCACATGCTTAACTACTTGCGAAAACTCTTCGTCGTTTGAGGTGTTCTCCAAAAGGTTGTTTCTTTGATGTCCCTCTAAACACTGGGGTCGAACTGTCTTGAAAAAGCATTTCGGCTCCTTAGGCTGACTTTCTCTGAAAATTCTTTTTTTTTTTTTTCTGGAAAACTTTTTCCTGGTAAAAATTCGACCTGCTGTTCAATGCGCCTTCGGACCAAATATAGGACATCTTCAATAATGCCTTCGTTAAAAAATTCGGACTTCAAGGAAAATATCTTTTACCCGAAAATTGGGAATCTTTGAAATCTTTCCTTGGCCAAATGTCTGACCGCCTCCAAAATATCAGTCATCACTGATTAAAACCAAACTTCTATGGTGAACTAGAAATCTTCTTAGATACAACGGGCCTCTCCTCAACCTGGAACAAAATCACCAAATATTACCCACAATAATGTAAAAATATGTCTTTGGAAGCAAAGGAAAGAGCGCGAGAAATCCGCCCATATTGATGAATTGGGTCATCCACCAGAACGCTCCCTGATTCGTCTGACAAGGACCATTCTTCTCCTTCCAGAGGAGCTGATCGAAAAGTCCTATCAAATGTTGGACTCACCGACGGATGCTGATATTTTAGCTCCACAAGAAGAGGCGCCTTTGTTATATGGTAACTCCCTGTACGCGTCACCAAGTTCCCTGTATTTGCACCAGGACACCGAAGCCCTAGGAGAAGCTACAAAATAAGAAACAATATTTGGAAAAGTTTGATCCCAACGGACGTCTGGAAACTCAGTTGACTCAAGCGGGTTTCGAACCTGCGATACTTCTTGCTCATCAGGCCTTCTACCAACTAATTACCAAGCGGGCTTTTATTCACCTGTATTACTCGTGGGGCACTAGGTTAAGTTATGATCATTGCTGATTATGTGGCGGTTGCTTGTATGGAAACTACTCCGTGTCGATTGACCTATGTACTAAGATAGCCAGGTCAAGTGGAGGTCACCTGGAGAATTCTCAGTCAGTTTGTGTGTTTGAGAGAGAAGTGTGTGTGTGTGTGTGTGTGTGTGTGTGTGTGTGTAAGTGTGTGTGTATTTACCTTATATTACCCAGTTGTATCTTACAGGAAGTGGGTTAGCTATGCTCGTGTTGTGTGTGTGTGTGTGTGTGTGTGTGGGTGTGTGTGTTGTGTGTGTGTGTGTGTCTGTGTGTGAGTGTGTGTGTGTGTGTGCACATATAAAACACCTTGGGATATGATAGGTGTTTTCCTCAACTGTGAAGAGAAAATACTCACGATTGTCGTCCAGAGTAGAGTAAACATATCCTGTCTCCTTCGTCAAGTAAAGCACAATCCTTTCCTTAGAAACAGGGAAACTCTGCTAAAATGTCCGATTTCGAAATACAATAAATCACAGTTCCTTCTGTCTCCATTCCGATGGCATTTGTTCAGAATATAAAGAGAGTAGATGACGGAGGAGTTAGGTAAAAATTGTAGTCTGATCGAGCCACGCCAGGCGAGACGGCTAACGTGGGCCACAGCATTCAAATTCGCTGGAAGCCATGTCAGGGTCACAATGGAGGTTCAGTCTTTAAGACTGGAAGCGCCTCCATGTGTTGCTAAGTTGTTTTGTCATCATTTGTCTCTTTGGTTTTCATCTATTATTAGTTATATGTTAATCTACTATCATTTACTATTTACCTGTTTTGTTTATTATTTAACTATAGCTATGCATTTATTTAATGTATCTTATTTGTTTACTTTAAGATTGGTGTTGTCATTATTGATAGATTTTTCATTTATTATTAGTTATATGTTAATTTATCATTATTTACTATTTTCCTGTTTGTTTATTTTTTAACTATACCAATGCATTTATTTACGTATTTTATTTTTTATTTACATTATTATAGTTTTTATTTTATTTTTTTTTCGCATCCGACCTAGATATGGACCAAAAGGTCTTTTGTCGGCATGCTCTGCCTTTGTAATCCTTTGTAATCCTTTGTAAGTTATTTCACGTACTTTTTAGTAACCTCATGCATTTTCCAGCAGTCTTACATTTTCCAAAGAGTCCTCTGGGAACTGATATAGTCCCAACACGTAGACGACACAAAATCATCTCATCGTTGAGCAGCAATCTTAGGCTGGCAACTGTTTAGAGAGTAATAGCATTTCAGTGAGTAACCACTTCGTGGACATTATAAAAAAGCAATGTATAATGCGCTCAGTCTAGCGTCGCGACACTCAGTAGTTTTTATGTTCTCATTAGAATGATAAGCACTCTTAGAGGACAAAACTGCATGTTCTTGCGCATTCTTAGTTAATTAAAAAAGGAACAACTGCTTGTTCTTGAAGATTCTTAGAGGAAATCTGCTTGTTCTTGAGCGATTCTCTACTAACCCATCACTCGCTTGAATCTTTCTTTCTTTGATAATGAAACTCTTATTGTCTCCTGCGAATGATATTAGAATGCCAAAAAATTTAAAGGACATACCACATTTGCAAAACAAGTTAAAGTCTTCGCAAAAATTATTCTCCTTGCAAATTAAAAGAATACTACCATGGCACTGGAAAAATGCATTATAATACTATTGAACGGATAGTCATATGTAAGAATACAAAAAGAGATAATTACTATGAAAATTATGTATGTATATGTAATTTCCTAATACACCACAGCGCCGCACACACACACAGATTAGGGGGGGGGGGGGAGTGAGGGGGGGGGGGGGGGGTGCTCCTGGTGACCACGCTTGACCTATCTTAGTACATTGGTCATAGGTGAATAGACACGGCGTAACCTCAACACCACCTAATATCATGACAACTAACTTATCCTAATGCTATAAGTAACAGATGAATAAAAGCCCACTTGGTTTTAGTTGAGTAGAAGGCCTGATGAGGAGAAGATCGCAGAGTTCGAAACCCGCTTGAGTCCAATGAGTTTCCCAGACGCCGTTGGGATAAAACTTTCTCCAAATTATTGTTCTTATTTTGTAGCTTTCTCTCTAGGTGCTTCGTGTCTGTGCAAATACATTGGAAGGAACTTGGTGACGCGTACAGGCGAGTTACTAGATTAAACTAAGGACGCTCTTCTTGGGAACTAAAATTCCAGCTCCGTCGGTGAGTCCCAACATTTGATAGGGACTTTCGATCAGTCCTCTGGAAGGAGAGAAAGGCTTGGTCAGGACGAATCTAGGAAGCTCATGAAGGACCCAATTCCTTCAATTAGGGATTTCTCGCGCTCGTCCCTTTGCTTCCAAAGGCATATTTTTATAATTATTGTGGCGTAATGTTTGGTGATTGTTGTTCAGTTGAGGAGAGGGCCGTCGTATCTAAAAAGATTACTAGTTCACCATAGAAGTATTGGTTTAATCAGTAGTGATGACTGGTTATTTTTGAGGCAGTCAGACATTTGGCCAAGGAAAGGATTTCAAAGATTACTCATTATTCGGATAAAGATATTTTCCTGGGAAGATCGAATGTTTGTAAACGAAGGTATTATTGAAAAAGTAGTGGAAATTTTTCACCAGGAGGAGTTTTCCAGAAAAAAAAAAAATGGTATTTTCAAGAGATAAGTTCAGGCCTGAAAGACCGAAACGCTCTTGAAGGAACAGTTCGACCCGAGTGCAAGAGGGACTTCAAAGCAACACCTTTTGGAGAAACACCTCAACGGACCGAAGAGTTGCGAAAGTAGTTCAACATGAGGAGAGAGCGCTT